>NW_015552547.1:372498-376830 GCF_001515605.1 Sinocyclocheilus anshuiensis
TGTGTGTGTGTCTGTGTGTGTGTGTGTCTGTGTGTGCGAGTGTGTGCGCGTGTGTGTGTCTGTGTGTGTGTCTGTGTGTGTGTGTGCATGCGCGTGTGTGTGTGTGAGGGGGGCAGGTAGTCAAGCCTGCAGCTGGTTAAAGGGAAAATAAGAGCAGAGATTTTACCGAACAGACTGAACGAGCAGCTCTCAGTGTGGAATTACCTCAGAAACACAGGGAATAACACTGGGAAACACGGTAAGACACGCACGCTCCCTCTATCCACCGCTGCTGCACTGTTTCTTTGTGCTTCCAGCAGGGCATTTAAACTGAACTTGTGAAAGTATCCAGGCTGCGTTTGGACAGCTCAACAGAATAAAAACACACACTAAGCGGAGAGCGAGAGAAAGTTGCACTGCTTTTTTCCAGTCTGAATGCCGCACAAAGAAAGCTTGTTGTATGCAGTCAGTCTGGCTGGCTCTGTTTATAATCTGACTTTCACACACACTCACTCTACTGCAAAGAAGAGAAAAGATAAAACAGAAATGCTCTGCAGTTTTCCGGTGTCTGCTTCCCACACTTCCATATGGAAAAGCAGGATGTATACATGATTGTTCCTGACAAGACTCCTGTTCTGTTAGCGACTCTTTGTTAAGTGGGGTGAGTTTGTGTAATTGTTTTGCAGGCGTGTGTGTGCTGTCCGTTGTGGTCATAGGAAGTGGTGGTTATGGATTGTGTTAGTTGAGAACTAGAGTAAAACCCCGGCGGCGTGAGTGTGAGAACCTCTGCTTCCTCCTGGCCGTGTGTCCATCTCACACAACCCACATCCATTACCGGCATCCTGGAGTGTTTCGATCAATCGAGAGTCATTGTGCGGATGTGTGTGTATGCGTTGCTGGGCGTGTATCAGTTGGCTCCGCCCCTCATTAAAACTCTCCACTTAGATAAAGAAACACAAAACATTGCCGGAAGAGCACACTTCATCATTGTCATCAGGAGATGTGTAAAACGATCGCATGTCTTCATTTGTCTGTATTCGGTTTCTCCATTCCTCAATAGTTCTCCACAGAAACAACATCTCTCGTTCTCATTCTCTCTATCTTCTTCCTCTCCCCGTCCATCGGCGAAAGAGCAAATTTCGACTGTCTGCCCTGAAACGAATTTGACGTAGTGTTGCCGGTGCCTGTTTTCATTAGAGCGTGTGCGTGTCACCCTCAGGCCACTTTTGCTTTTAGCCTACATTCCTGTTTGAGCTCCACTAGCTGCTGTTTAAGCTGAGCGCAATCCAACTCTGTTAGCATTAGCAGCATGAGGACTATTATTACCCATAATGCCATGGTGATTAACAGTGTGCTAATCTATTCATTAGCTGCTAATCATATTGTCAGCACTGGTAATGACTGGGCTGTTTGTCTATTTCTGAAGTAGTTTTGTATTGTCGTTTATGTCAAAATACCATTGAGTCCTAGCTAACATGGCATCGTCCAAAAAAAAAAAAGGAACATTTAAATAATGACAAGATTTTTCTTATGTGATTTCTAATTTAATTGTGTTGTTTATGTAGTACCTTGCTGAACAACCAACCTAAAGCCCGGGATACACTGCACGATTTTAGCAGTCCTATAAGATCATTACTTTATCACACTGTGCGACATGGATGGTTTAAACTTGGGTACGACAAGCATGTAGACTGTACGATGATGACACCTATTGAATCGTAGGCTGCGACGGCTGCGACACACGTTAGCGCAACGTCATCAGCATGCGCTAGTGGTAAACAAATACCGGTACATCAAGATGGATCGCGCTTTGGCAGTTGTGCTTTTCATGTGCGCTGAAACAAAGAAGAGGCGCCGACGGAAGAGGGCAATATGGACCCGCTCATGGCTCGGGAAAAGAGGACAACTTGGGATGCCAGTTTTGCACCGGGAGCTTGGCAGCTGCAGTTCCTCCGCTATCTCCTTCCATGCTATGTCCTTTTTGGTGGGAGGGGAAATGTTGCTTGTTGCTTGGCTGGTGTTATGCTCTTTGGCTGAAGGAGGAGAGGGGGAGGTGGGTAGGTATTGACACCCAACTGGTTAGTTTGAGAAGGAAAGATGTGCAAACATCAAAGGATGAGAGAATGCACAGATTGCTGAGGAACAGGGTCATATGTGCTTAAACGAGAGTGAAAACACAAACATCATGTGACAGGAACTATTTGCACAGAAAAAATGCTTATAAACACTGACATGAATTTAAATAACCTGATATTAATACTAGTTAGTGTACTGAAACCTCATAAAATAACTTTTTATAGAATGTGTATTTAACTGTCTGTCTGTCTGTCTGTCCTATAGTTCTGTCTATCTATTTTAAACTCTAGAATAGAATCAAGCCTAAAAATTGACACTACTGTTATATGTGTGTTTTCAATAATACTTTGGCAGTGTAAACTCTTTTTATCATGGCAGTTGCTGCTTCTGTGAACTGTGTTAGGATGGAAGTGCTGACAGTGCACATGGTTTCTTGGTGAGATCACGTTTGATTTGTTTTGTTTGGTAAAGTTTGTTGGAAGTCACAGAGATGGGAGGATAGATGTGAAGAGTATATCTGTCTCCCCTCTGTCTCTCTGTTTTCTCAGAGTCAGGCGTTTTCTATCTCACACACACTCTCATAAATTCCTTATTATCGTTAGCGTGCAACTCGATCACTCCAAACACACACCTGTGTTTCCCGCGCCTCCTTTGTCTCGCTTGAGTCTCCTGGGAATGAGGTGGTACTGACACACACATGCACACATTCTCTTTGAGTAAACAACCAAAGCTGTTTTTCTCCGAATATCGAGTTTATTTATATTTAACAGCATCTTTGTTCTCTAGCATGGCAGCTACAGTGATTTTGTTAAAAAATACACTGCAGAGATTCTGACAGATTTATTCTATAATATCATTTTGGGTTTATGGAGGGTTTATAAGGAAAGCACCATGACAACCACATGTAAATTATATATATATTAGGGCTGCACGATAAATCGCATGCGATATTTAACGCGCATCTTGTCAGAAAGCCGGTTCTGTAATCAGCGGTAAATCTCCATCACCTGCGTGCTTTCACATTGAGCAGCATTAACTACACAGAGCTGTTGTTCAGTGACGAGCTGCGCAAAACCACGTCCATATTCGCGCGATCCGACGAGTTTGAAAATCGTGCAGTGTGAACTCGGCATTAGTTTGCAGTTCACCTGCATGAAAAGTATTAGGCCAGAAACTTTATGCATGAACACATGTGGCACGATTGAAGATAGCTACTTGTGCAACATGTTTCGGACATAAACATTACATAGTTGTAGTTTTAAAGTTTTGTAAAATGTATTTTAACAAACATCTGTTCCAAATGTTTATTTTATTTATATAGTTTAAAGTTTTATTTTTTATATATTTAATGATTATTTATATTTATATATTTTCATTATACTTAATGATTTTATTTATTTATTTTATTTATTTGTTTATTTGTATTATTTTTTTGCAAAAAAAAATAAAATCCTTGCGTTAAAAAAATGTAGGACAGGAATGTTTTTGTTTTGCAGATTGGATTTTTAGATGTGGCAGTTGAGCTCCAAAGTAAATGCGAGCTTGCAGTCGATTTTAAGCAAGGGGCGGAGTTTAAGCAGACTAAATGATTGAAGAAGTCCGACATAGATCACCAGAGTCTCTTGTTTTCACTGGAGGTTATGACATTTTTATAAGATCGATAACATGCATTCACAAAATAGGATGAATTTTCATAGCATTCATACTTTAAACTAATTCCAAGACTATTTACTATTTATTTAAAATAATATCAAATAATAATAGTAATTGGCAAGTAATGCAACACCATCAGTCCATCTTTATTGGTGAGCCCTGATAAGTGCCTGAATTATATACCCATAATTTGGAAACAAGGCTCTGTTTTATGTCGTAAAATGGTGTCGTAATGTGATTCTTTGTTCTAAGATCATAATAATACCAGTGTGTTCATAGAGACACTCTTATCTGCGAGGTGGCATGAATAAGAGATGGAGTAAGAGAGGCGGGTTTTGAGGTTTAGATGCTGAATACTGCCTGAATCATTCGGTGTGCGTGTGAGTGAGCTGGCATGGACGTGTTATCACCTTTAGTGCGGCAGGTGCGAGATACGGGGAGTGTGTAAGGCTGATCCCATTTGTTTTTAGCAGCAGTATCAAAGGCAACTGTGGACATTGCTTTCATTGAATGTTTATGTGGTGCCATTTGCTCGCAGCTATAGTGGCGTGCCCTGCTGTGTGTGTATGTAAGTGTGTGTGTGTGTGTGTGTGTGTGTGTGTGTGTGTGTGTGTGTGTGTGGGT
>NW_015552547.1:376905-378396 GCF_001515605.1 Sinocyclocheilus anshuiensis
CTCCCATCCCCCTTCCCTCTCCTCTCTCTCTCTCTCTCTCTCTCTTCAGCATCAGTGCATCTGTGTCATGTCACAGGGTTCTGCCGTCCCAGAGTAACCCACCTCCCCCTCCTTCACACTAAACGCTCGCTTTTTCTCTCGCTCGCTCTCTATACATCATCATCTCTCCTTATATATTTGCACTTACTGTATATATACACACACTTCTTTGATATGACAGCATGTGTCAAACATGCATTTGTAAAATATATTTAGTTTGTCTTTTTCTGTGTGGCTATGTCATCAGCCCTGATCACACACATGCGCGCACATATACGTGTGCATGTGTGGACTGCAAGAGCGAGTGAGCACAAAAAGCTTTTGTATGTTAATGTGTGTTTGCATGTGTGTTTGTGCAGCCTCAGGCTCCTCCCCCAGGGAGAGACGGGCAGGTGTGGAACAGATTGAGTTCTGCCTCATCGGCGCCAAACACACACCTGCATGCTCACAAACACACATACAGCATCACACACTAACTCAACACAAAGCATGCAAGCCTTTTAATGTCCACATATATAAACACATATACTATTATGCACTCTATCTCTGAAAGTAATGGCAGAAATAGTAGTAGTCTAATATGGATATATCTTGATTCAGCCACTGTCTTTTTATGAGTGAATCATTGAATTGTTCACTCGAATGATTTGTTCAAAACACTTATTCATTCAGGAATGAAACACCACTGGTATGTGAATCTCTATTCGTTTTGTTTACATGTGCTTGTCATGTAGAAAGAGTCAGCTGCTATGGTCATATTTATAGATATTAATGTAAATTGCTTTATTGCCATAGAATTAGGATGATTTCAACAGAAACGAGATGTCATGAACCAGAGCAGTTCTGAATTTTTATACTTTTATTTTGTAGCTGAGATTAGCCAAGTTTACTTCGATTTGATCATGCTGAACTAAAATAAAACAACACTTTGTCTCTACTCCAGAGAGTTTACTGTGCTGTGCTTAACACTATATAGAGAACTCATTATAGAGGAAGAGGCTAGAAAAGCCCATGATCACAGATTGATGTTCTGTTGTGAGGATTGTCAACTGGTGCTATGATGTAGTGTGTGGTGGTCTCACGTGATATTGAACATGGTTTCTTCATTTTCCAGTTAAAACGAATCAGTATGAAACTCCCAGAAACCCCCTAAACATCCCCACATTTCACTGAATTTCTCCTGCTCTCTGTCTTGTTCTCAATCTGCTTTCTCTTCCTCTTTTGCAGATATTATCACATACTCATCGTGCCTTAAATTTTCTGCATACTTAGAAAATTTTTAATGGCAGTGTGTTTCTGACTGAGCATCTGGTGTTAAACCCAGTGTTTATACGAACACAAATATGTATAATTTGAGCATGTGTTGCTATATGAAGTGTATTCTAAGTATTAGTGTGTGTGTGTGTGTGTGTGTGTGTGTGTGTGTGTGTGTGTGTGTGTGTGTTTTCTTTG
>NW_015552547.1:378711-416537 GCF_001515605.1 Sinocyclocheilus anshuiensis
TGTGTGTGTGTGTGTGTGTGTGTGTGTGTGTGTGTGTGTGTGTGTGTGTGTATTCTTTGTTTGTGTGTGTGTGGTCTTGTGGTGGTTCAGAGACACGTGTGGATCATATGTGAGTTTAAGCGATTTTGTAGGTTTTGTGAATGTGAATTTTAGTGGAAACAGATGGACTTACTGAAGAATACAACACACCTCTAAGCCCACACACTTATACAGACATATAGAATATAAAGTGCATGCATGCGCACACAGTGTTAAACAAATTGTTTAAACAAGTTGTTTCGCATACGTAAAACATTAGTCATTTATATGTAATCATATTCACCAACAATCAAACTGGCCTAAGGTCAACACATTGCATTACCTACAGATCATTCTATCCAGCCAGACCTTGACCTCTTGGTTACTCCAGCACATTTGATGGCGCTAATGTACCAAAAGCTATTTTGCTGACCAACATTAAACATCAAATGAGGATAAATTCAGAGCTTTAATTAAATATGGATGTTGTCTTTTCTTTTAGGTTGGTTTGCAAAACATTACATACAGTTTTAATTACTCTTTGTCTTTTGTTCAACAGCTCTTTGTAACTATTAAGTATTGCTTGGTTTACACTTTATGGCAGGCCAGCCAAAAATGATGTTGTGCTACCTATCCATCAGATTTTTCAGTGCAGAATTATGCTATTTCCTTTGAATTAGCCTATAGGTAAATAACTAGAAGAATAACCAAGTGTGGTGAACTATTTGCACAACAAAACAGTGTGTTTATAATTATAATAATAAATCAAACTAATATGATAACAAATACCAGTCTACAGTATCAAACAACGTAACAAACAGGTTTTGCACAGCTGAAGTAACTGGAAACGGCTGACAATGGAAGCCCTGCACATTCGAGGTAAAAATTGCCATGCCTCTTATGTTAAAAATAAGGTGGATAATACTGGAGTGCATTTCCTTTTCATTCAGCCCAACAAATATTAATTGCACACAGAGAGTGAATAGTTCCATGTTTTTGTGAAAGTTAATGGTGTCCAATGTTATTTGCTCCTCACTGACAATTCTGCAGGAGAAAGTCACACAGGTTTAGAACAACATGAAGTAATGACATGAGTTAATGTTGACAGAGTTTTCATTTTTGGGTGAACTATCCTGTCAAGGCATAATTATGTCCGTGTAACTGTACAATCAGGAAAAAGTAGTTATTTGACTATAAAAAAAGACTTACAGGCTATAAAACAGACTATGGGTTATATGGGCTACAAAAACAGACTTTATCTCTGCCTCTGTATGACTTTACCTCTTTGGGACATGGTAAAACAGCTTTTACAGGTTACAAACGCACATACAGCGCCAATGTTTTTGACAGAGTAGAAAAGCTAGTGCCATTAAACGCTGAAGACTATATTTGCTGTGTTTGGTGTGGCGTTTAATGACAGTCTGTGCTGTCTGTCTGTGCTAGTCATCTGCACCGCCCGGGCTCTGCAGGAACTGAAGTCAGTAAAGAAATGCTTGCCCAAAAGTCTTGTTCACTTCAGATCTGTGAGATTGATTTACACAAGAAGTTGGTCCCTCAGGGTTTAGGATTTATTTGTGTGTGTTTGTAATAGAGAAGGTGCAGAAACATGTGTGAGCCTGTTTGTTGATCACCTCAGCATGTTTTTACCTGACTAACGGATGTAGATGGAAATTCATTTATTGAACTTTGTAAGGGAAAAACAGAGAAAATGGCTGTTTTGTTGTGGGTTACTGTCTGTTTCTCAAACTCAGGCTACTGTTATGTGGTCAGCTGTGTGTGTGGTTGAAAGAGACCTACAGAAAGTGCACCACACCCTCATGAATGACTGACAGATGTTCAAAGATGTTTTAAATATTCATGAGAGAGTTCAAATGCACACGCACAGACGCTCTTAAGAGCGTCAGGGATTCCTGCTTGGCTTTGTTGGTTACTGTTTAGACAATAGTGTGCATGTGGGTACAGGATTGCATGTGGGTGATTTTCACAAACCATACATGGCTGAATCTGACCTTTTCATGCGACGTGTGGTAAAAGTTCACTAAACCAAATCTTCAGTGCGGTTTCTGCACACCCACACACGACTGATCAGAGTCACAACCACACGAACGAACGCAGACTAGTGGGCAGTGACCTGATAGACCAAAACAAATGAAACGGACTTGCAGACGTAAGCGGGATCATGATTTGACCTGGTATCACTCTGTAACATTCTACTTCAACAGGATGCAAGGTTGTTGGTTTGAATTTCACAGAATGTAAATACTATTATGTATGCCTTAAATGTACTGTTAAAGGGATGTTGATGGTTTGATGGTGACTGCACAATACTTTCTATATTTAGGGATGCTTGCTAAGGCAGTTACTACAAATGTTTGTACTGTGGTTAGTCAACGTTGTGTTTATTGGCATATTAACATATTGCAGGGCTGTGTAGGAAAATTAAATGTGGTTCAGACATACTGTTCAGCAAATACGGAAAACAAATACAGGCCATAAATAAAATATAACAATAATATAGCAGTGGGTAAATTTGGGATTTGAACAAATCAGCAGAAATATTGAACTTTGAAACATAACTTGTGTTTACATTTAAGCATTTCACGGGCATTTTTTTCCAAGGCGACCTACATTGTATTCAAGGTATGTTTTGCTTACGTCATGATCTGTTTTGAGCTACATGAACACTAAACACTCCAGTGAATGATAACTTAAATATGCTTGTTAAGCAAAGGTGTGTGGTTTCTTTTTAAAGCAATCTGTCTGGTGGACCAGAAAAAGTTTGGTTATAATAGTAAACCAATTATCAATAACAGTTTTCTTAACTTTCTTAAGGGTTTGTATCAACCGGCTGCAGAACTGTCAGGGTCGGGGATGAGGCGAGGGGGAATAGGGATTTTTATTAATAACAAAACAAACAAAAACTACCCCGTAGGGGAAAAGAGACTGACAAGGCATGGCAGGACACAAGGCACACACAACATTCGACGACGAACTCGCACAGGACAGCAAACACAAGGAGAAATATAGCTGCAAGCAGCAATCACGGGGCCAAGCACTCCAGAGGCAAATTGAGGAGCTAAGCATGGAGCATCAAACCAAATGCAACAATGAGTAATAAAAGCAATTTTAGGATGATTGTATTTGAAATGGCTGAAAAATCATAAATACAACCATTAGTAATATGATTTATTGGCTTATGACTTTTGACCAATAGGTGGCGCTGTTACCAAATTAATGTGGCATGGTCAGTGTGAGGTGACAAATGCACTTACAAAGTTTGGTGTCAATATGTCAAATATTTGCAGAGATACAGCCTCAGATGCAATTTTTATCAAAAACCTTCAAAACGAAATCCATAATCTTTCACTGGCATGGTCTAAAGATGATTTGGGTCAAATTTAATGTAAATTGGACCAACGGTATAGGGGAAGTTTGAAAAAGTAGGTTTCCAACGTTAATCAAAATGGCAGACAGTAAGTTCAGCTGATTATGGAATAATTAGTATTTATGGTCTCAACATGATCCAAGGAATCTAACAAGACCAGTCACATGACAAGAGGCAACATTGTTTATAAGCTATTAACATTATTGAAAGTTCATTATTAATAGTTAATAGTTTCATATGAATGGTTTATGACTTTTGACCATGAATCAAAATGGCGGACAGGAAGTTCAGCCAATTATGGCATAACTGGTATCGACGTTCTTGGCATGTTCCAAAGAATCTAGCAACAGCAGTTTAATTACAATATGATAATGTATGCAAAAGTTATTAGCATTTTATAAATTGCTTTATAACTTTTGACCACAAGGTGGCGCTGTGCCCAAACTTTATGAGTACCATCAGGGCATGGTGCCGAAGATGCATACCGATTTTCGTAATAACAAAGTCTAAGCGTTCTTAAAATATTGTGAACAAAACAAGACACGAACACGCAGCTAATGAGAATATTCATAAGCCGCATGTTCACAGAAGACATTGACAACATGAAAGCACGCAGCCGAAAACACGAGCTGCGTGCAAAAACACAAGACACAAGGACCACCTGGCATCCCTAATGAGGCACACCAAAAACAAGACAGGAACATGACAACACAAGACCGACACACAACAACAGACAACACAAGACAGGAAAATCAAAACATAAAGACAAAGAGGGGAGGGAGGGAAGGGAGCCAAGCCAGTGCCAGCAGGACAGCCCAGACAGTCAATAAAGGGACCAGGGAGGGGCGGGAGGATTGAACCAGGGAGGCTCCCGCGGTTCGGGAGTCCTGGCTGAGGGCCAGAGTGGAGCTGGAGCCAGGAATTCTTCTTCAAGGGTCCAGGGAGGGGCGGGATTTCTGACCAAGGGAGGCTCAGACAGTCCAGGAGTCCCAGCAGGGGGCCAGGGCGGAGCCGGAGGGACAAACCAGGGAGGCTCCGGCCTAACAGGAACCCTGGCCGACCACCAGGGCGGAGCCGGAGGGACAGACCAGGGAGGCTCCGACTTAACAGGTACCCCGGTAGACGGCCAGGGCGGGGCCAGAGGCATGGACCAGGGAGACTCCGGCCGAACAGGAAACCCAGCAGACAGCTAGGGCAGGGCCGGAGGGACAGACCAGACAGACTCTAGCGCTTCTGGAGTCCTGACGGGGCCAGGGCGGAGCTGGAAGCTTAGCAGGCAAGAAGGGTGGAGCCCTTGTCAAGGAGGGAGCCGGCAGAGCAAGGAGCTTGGGTGGAGCCAGCAGGGCATTCAAAGGCAGAGCCGGCATCAGGGCAAGGAGCTTGGGCGGCACTGGCAGAGCAAGGAGCTTGATCGGAGCCAGCAGGACACTCAAAGGCAGAGCCGGCATCAGGGCAAGGAGCTTGGGCGGCACTGGCAGAGCAAGGAGCTTGATCGGAGCCAGCAGGACACTCAAAGGCAGAGCCGGCATCAGGGCAAGGAGCTTGGGCGGCACTGGCAGAGCAAGGAGCTTGGGCAGAGCTGGCAGAGCAAGGAGCTTGGGCGGCTCTGGGATGGCACCAGGTTCTGGGACTGCCTACAGGCCTTGAAGGACGTAAGAAGCCTTCTTCCTTCTGTGTTTCCGAGATTGTGGCACTGCAGCTTCGTCGGCCACCTCCGGGGGCACTGCAGCCTCTTCGGCCACCACCGGGGGTGCTGCAGCTTCGTCGGCCGCCTCTGGGGGCGCTACAGCCTCATCGGCCACCACTGGACGCTCTGCGGCCTCTTAGGCCGCCTCTAGGGGCGGCGAGGTGGACCCATTCTTCCTCCTACCCCTCCTCCGTTTCCGAGAGCGGGGCACTGCAGCGTCGTCTGCCCCGCTGTCGGAGGGAGCTCAGGTCCTTAAACTGGAGAATGCGCTCGTAGCGGGACTGGAGAGAGTAGAGACAGGTGGATGGCGCAAGTCCTTCCTCCGCTGAGTCCTCATTGTGGCGAGTTCGTTCTGTCAGGGTCGGGAATGAAGGGATGAGGCGAGGACTCAATCACAGGAGGAATAGGGCTTTTTATTAATATCAAAATAAAACAAAACAAACAAAAACTACCCCGTAGGGGAAAACAGAATGGCAAGGCTGGACAAGGCAGGACACAAGGCACACACAACATTCGACAACAAACTCGCACAGGACTGCAAACACAAGGAGAATAAATAGGGAACAAATGAGGAGGGCGATGAGGTTAACACAGGTGGGACAAATTAACCAATAATCAGGTACCAAGATGGGTGGGTTAGACAATTGACATGAGAGCACATGGCACAAAGGAAACAAAAAAAGCCATACATTCACACAAAACAAAAACACAAGCACATGGCCAGCAAAACAATCAAAAGCCATGTGCTTGAACAAAACAAGACACGAACACGCAGCTAATGAGAATACTCATAAGCCGCATGTTCTCACAAGAAATGACAACATGAAAGCTACACAGCACAAGACATAACTTGAAAGCATACAGCCGAAAACACGAGCTGCGTGGAACAACACAAGAGACGAGGACAGAAGAGTGTATGGCCCGAGCGAACTCGAGACCGCATGCTCCCACAACAAAACAGAACATGGAGCGTGAGTGTCCGACACCAAACCGAAACTGAATCTGAACAAGACATGAGTGCCGGGATCCAACATGAAACAAGGCACGCAGACAAGAGAGCGCACGGCTCGCGCACACTCGAAGCCGTGCGCACACAAGAAAACAAGACAAGACATGAGTGCCGGGATCCAACATGAAACAAGGCACGCAGACAAGAGAGCGCACGGCTCGCGCACACTCGAAGCCGTGCGCACACAAGAAAACAAGACAAGACGGGAGTGTCAGGGCTCCATCACAAAACCATGAATGAACTAGATCGAAGTGACAGAACCCTGACACTGAACATCATAGATACATTTGGTGGGTTCTTTTGTTCACTAAATAACTATATAATAATTAACCCAGAATAACTTTGTAAATACCTGTAGACACCTTAGTAAGCACCACAAACACTCTAGCAACTGCATAGCAATGCCATTGCAACCACTCACAACACTATTGATTTTTGCACGGCACATTTTCTTCAAAAAGTAGCTGTATGTCTGTGCACACGTGAATGTTGTGGTGTGTGTGTGTGTGCAGGGCCGTTTCTAGCCAATTTGACGCCCTAGGCGAAATCCCTATTGCCCCCCCCCCCCAAATTATATATATAAATAATTATTTTCAGACACCAGTTGCTTGTAGGCGACCGCCTAGCTCGCCTATGCCTAGAAACAGCCCTGTGTGTGTGTGTGTGCGTTTTGTGTACATATTGGGGTATGTGGTCTATTGTCCCAACACGAGGAACAGCTCTGAATCATATAGTGACTAACCATCAGAACAGCAGAATACAGTACCTTGATTCACACAAAACAAGCTCACACATGAACATATGAATGCACTTAGACTTCCACTTTGCACCCATAAAAGCGGTGCACACGTGTAGGTCTGTCAGCTTGAGTGTCGGTCGCAAGGAGCATGTGTGGTAAGGAGTTTGGTTAGGTAAGTAAAGTGATATAACCTCAATGCTCTATAACATACAGGATGATAAAACTGTGTCACAGCTTGTAATCTAGGTTTGAGGCCCTCAGGGGTGAAAAAGCTTTTCAGACATAGTTACTGTTTTACTAAAATGTTTTGACTAGTAGCTCTGGGGTAATTGTGAATGCATGTGGGGGGAAATCTAATTTTTAGTTGAATAGTGTATGTAAAACCTGAAATTGCTGAAATCATGGGGCGCTGCCAACAGTCTCCATGAGGAAGCTTAATGTATTACAGTTCAATTAATTAAATAATGACTTATGAGAATATAAAAATTAAAAAAAGATTTGTGTGAAGATAAGATTTTGGGACAAGTTCAGTAATAGAATCCAATAGAATGTTCCTCTGTAATAGAAAAATTACAGACCAGAACTTAGTTCTGGTTGGAGTCTTTTGGAGATCATTAATACAATGGAAGAACAGGTTTAGCCTATTGTTTGTCTGTAATGGGCCGGCTTTCTTTGGTTCTGGATGAGCGGCATTAGAGAATAAAGGTTTTGTATTGCCTTGTCTCCATTTCACCTTTACGCTGATTACAGGATGTGTACAATATCTTTGTTTGCTAATGCATTACAGTAAGTTCATTGATGGCTAACGCCTATGCGTGTTGAGTTAGCATAATTCTGATATCTTATTGACAGTTGGAGGCGTACAGAACCGGCGAGCTGTGTTGAGACAGAAAAGTGTAATATGTGCTGGGTGAGAGGAGTGTGTATTCAGTAGGTCATCACGTTATATGTGTGTGTGCACATGCCCCAGCTGGTGTACATACAACAGGGAAGGGAGAAAAATCTCTGCTGGTAAATCCAGCTAAACCTGGTGAGCCATCTTGGACCAGCAACAAACCAGCTGGTCATAGCAGAGTAAAGTCACGATTAAATGGAAGTAGCGCCAGATCTTATCTTCCATATTGTGGCATACATCTGAGTGTAACGGATTATTGAAAAAGAAAAAAAAAGTAAAGATAAACGCAAGCTTGCAGGGGCAAGTTTAAGCGGACTAAATGATTGGAGAAGTCCTGTGTACGTCAGAGAAAACCTTGTCATTTTCACTGGGAGAATGATAGCAATGATATTTTGATTAAACATTACGAGATGTAAAAATTAAACATTGTTCACTATTAGACCTATAACATGCATTTAGAAAATGTTTAATTTCATGCTGACTCTAATATGTTCAAGCTGGTGGTTTGTGAAGCATTAAAGCTGGTTGACCAGCTAGAAACTAGCTGCTGTCTTGAGCTGGATTTCCCAGCAGGTATGGGGACTGTTTCTCTCTTTCATTCTCTCTCGCTCTCGGCCTGTCTCTCACTTTCATGCTCTCTGAGCACCAGTCCTCTCATCTGTATCAAGAACACTTTGAGTCTGAGTGTTGCACTGTCCCTCATGGACTTGCATTTTCTCATGTTTGTTTGGTCTGTGTCCTCTTATAATCCTCTGAATCCTCTCTTCACCTTCAGAGACTAGATTAGTCCTCTGTCTTTTGGTAGTGGAGATTGGCCTTTTCTCATCTAAATCCTGTAAACTCCCCCTCACTGTGACCTTTGAGCTCATGGAGCCTGTCAGAGTTCAGAGTGACATTTAAAATGAAATGCTAGATGTTAGCTTTGAGATTTGCTATCAGCGTTTGATTCCAGAAAAGATATCACTTTTTTTCATCTCTGTCTGTCTCTTCATCTCAGTGATCAGACAGGATCTATTAAAAGCCAGTTAAACACTGGCCTGTTGTGTTTCAATTTCATCTTGACTGGTTACTAATAGCAGTGCTTTTGCAGTTGCACAGCGTTTGGACTTTAGGTTTGTGTTGACTTTACAGTTGTTGCTGCAGGCCTGTTTTAAAACTCAGAGCAGCTGTCTATCTGCAGGGGTGCAACCTTTTGACTTTAAGGTCATAAGTCAAGCAGCCTAACCACTTCTGTTTTATAGTCATCAATAAACAAATAACCCCACTTTATCTGACCAAAGATTGCTGTAATTTTCATTCTACAGAGTGAATGGTTTTGAGTGGGGCTTTTAAATGTTTCCACCTCAAGCTACAGCTTTGGGTAGAAACAGAGAGAGAAGGTGGAGAATTGGTGAAAGTCAAAAATGAAAGAGTACCAAAGTAAATTGCAGTAAGGATTTTTTTATTCTGCTTTCCTAGTCAGGAATTTTATTTTTCTGGCCTTCCAGCATTTCCACCACAATAATTATACATTTTATTTTGAGAAATTATTTGCAGGTGCATCTCAATAAATTAGAATGTCATGGAAAAGTTCATTTATTTCAGTAATTCAACTCAAATTACAAATTTATTAGACCACCACCACCCAGTGTAAGATTTGTGCCACAGCTGCCCTAAAGTATTGGCGATTACCAAAATCATTTTTGTTTCTGTAATGGTTAATCCATCAGTATGTGTGAGCTCTTTAGTCATGAATTTACAAATTTACTGCTTTAAAAGAAAGGCAGAAAAAATGGTGAAGCACTTTATTATTATTATTATTATTGTTGTTATTTATTCAGATGGCCAATTAGTCAATAACAGCAGAGAGAGAGACTGTAGAAAAATTCCATAAAAACAATGCTAGCAAGAATGGAAGCTGTTATCAAGGCCAGAGGAGGCCATACAAACTTTTTTGGTTATTAATCATGAATAAAGACTCTTTAGTTGTTTCAGTTTGTTATTTGCCTAATAAATGACAGTAACAAATTTTAGTTTAAAACAAGTGTTTGACAGATTCCTAAAATGTGTCTTCTTTTTATTAGACTGTAATTATTGACTGTAATTGGGCATCTGAATAAAAAAATAGTCTTTTACTATTATTTCTGCCTTTCTTGTAAAACAGAAAATTTGAAAATTCATGGATAACAACAATAATTATATCTTAGCATTACAAATACTACTGTGACTAAAGAGCTTACACATACTGGTGTACTGACCATTACAGAAACATAAAAAATAATTTTGATAATCATACTGTTAGTTTAAGGCAGCTGTGTCACAAACCTTACATTGGGTGTAATTTTTATTAATTCACTTAATTTTGTGTCTTTGTCTGTTTTGTTTGTTTGTTTAAATGTTGAGCGTATGTATGTAAGAAGAAAAGAAAGCCCATGTATAAATCTTTAAAATACTCAAGTATAAATAAAAATATATATATATTTCTGTATGTGTCTAAAACAATATTCATGTGACTCATTAAATGTAAAGTTTTCTTTGCAATAAACTATTCATGCAATAAACACTTTTATGTACTATGTATATTACTATATTCATAAACAACAAAATATTTCAACATTTTCAACCCATTATTAATGAGACTTTTCAAATTCGTTCAAATAAGACACATCATTGTGAATGTTCAATCACAGAAAACCCTAGTTAATAAGTTTGCAAGGCACAAATACACACATACAAGATCAACAAATTTAAGCTTTAACAATGCTGCTCACACTTGCAATCCTTATTTGTATATATTGTTCCTCCTGTGTCCTCAGAGGGTGGTTACAGTCCCCCTACTGTTTGAGTGGGACATTTACTTTCAATATGAGTTGGCATGGACTCATGGTGTGTAATTCATACGTGGGAGTATGTGGGGTAGATGTGGGCACAGTGGGAGTTAGCCCTCTGAATGGACCATCCATCCATGTGTGGCAGCTGTGACAACTAGAGCACCCGAGTGCTGACTCAGTGAAGCCTACAAAGTGGGAGCAGAGTGTTGATCTAAAGGCCGCCGTCAGTTCTCACACACACATACCACTCATTTCTGCCACTGCACATCTGACAGTTCTGTGTGTGTTCAGAATTCTGCTGTACTCGTGGGAACGCTGCTATATTTAGCTGCCATGTGAGAACGGGAGACTGAGCTCTGTCCCTCCCTGGTTATATGGCCAGAACCAAGCAATCGGAACTACAAGCCCACCTCTGGAATTAAAGTACTCAAAACACACGCACATATCTTTTGAAATCTGTTGTAATGGCAGAATGTTAGTGTACTAGCACACACGAGCACAATGGGTGGGTGTGAGTGGGAGAGATCACAGGGCGTCACACCCTGGTCACAGTGGTCATATCCCTTCTTCCTGTCTGGAGTATCCTATTATGGGGTGCTGTACAGTGTTGTAACAGTGCTGTAGCTGGAATGTGATAAGGGTTGTATGATAGAAAAAGAAAAGCCATATTTTTCTTCAGTTTCCCAAAGAAGCCATTCGCACATCTGCTGTTGTCGATGTTTGCCTGTTTTTGGTAGGCGTTGTGCTCAGAGCAGCTTACGTCCTGTGTGTGTGTGTGTGTGTGTGTGTGTGTGTGTGTGTGTGTGTATGTCTTTCCGCTGCTGTCCAAGAAGCCTGGTTCCCGTGACACACTCCCATGGTTTGGCCGGCCTGTTTTGTCTCGCTGCCACTGATGTAACCTTGCTAAATATAACGTGCTGATCACACACACGCATGCAGCGTCTGTTCGCCATTAAATGAACATACCATGCTGTCCTCACACAGTCAAGAAACATCCTGACATGGCAGATGCCATTAGTTTCTTCAAAAACTTCAATTGTGACTGTTGAATAAGTCAGAAAAAGTGGATACTCTTCCAGTGTAATTTTGAAAATTGTATCCACAGTTTTCCTGTCTATTTTTCTTTATTTCAGCACTTCTTGGTCCATCTGTTTTGTCTGTCCTGTTGGCTTGCCCGACGCTCAGAACATTCTCTGTGAAAATTTTTTATGAAAATAAATCTAATTTTATATAATAATAATAATAGCAATACGAAGAATAGTATTATTATTATAGTATAATCATCATCATTGTTGTTGTTTATTAATAGATATAAATAAATATACAAATATAAATGGTTGTTTACATGGAGTAAAATTGAAATCAACATATTACAAAAATTAATTAATAATAAATAATTATTATTAGCCCCATATCAACTGAATAGCATGTCCTGAGGCTATATATGGTTTATATGTCGTTGCTTGAATGAGTGAGGAGCGCGAGTCTTGGGTGCTGCATTTTTGTGTGATGAGGCGTGAATATCGTGTTCAGACTTATTAATAGCTAGGAGGCGGAACTGCTGTCCCGGCTGGCCGTGAGAGTAGGACACGAGTCACGAGTCCGTCTTAAATAAGGCAGCAGGCGGAGACCTGCCGGTTTGCGCTGTCAGGGAATTCCGGTGTCGTGCGTGCTGACGTCAGGAGCTGAGGGGCGGTGCTACGCTGCGGAGAGACGAGAGAAGAGAGCGTGCGCCTCTGTAGCCGGGGCTGTGTGTCCCTTTAAAAAACCCCAGCGCAACTCGATCCCTGCCTTAACTCACAGACACAGCTCTGTGCTCGCTATAGAGAGCGGAGACTTACCCAACAGCAACATTAAATATCAGCAGCACGCCCTCTGCGGAGAGACACAACAGACTTTTGGCGTTTAAACCGAAGGATTTACGAAAATAGACGACTTTGCGGATTACTATTGTTGTTATTCAGCTGGTACATTCATCTGCACGCCAAGGAGAAGTTACGGATAAACTGCGCTTGCGATATTCACCGGTACTGACAGGAATTTTAGTCACACACTCGTGTTTTAACGGTTTTTTTTGTACTCGACGCTTCTGCGTTCTATTCCCGCAGCGCTTATAACAAAAGCGCCGCCTGTAATTCAAGCTTCTTTATATGTGATCACTCGTAATTTAATCACTTCAACCGTTGACACCTTTCTAGTGTGAAAGGTGTCGACTTCTCGTGTCCTCTGTGAGGAAAACTAAAAGATGTCCTCGTTTATTCTCCAACAGATCCCGTCTAACTTTTGGGAGCGCTAGCGGAGACGCAAGCTGAACGAGTTTTACTACTAAAGGTAAGTCCGCTCTCTCTTGTCTCAGTTGTTTTATCATTGTTATCCCCATGGTAAACTCCTGACTACTTCATAGTTGAGTGTTGGCCGTGACTGAAAGAAATTACACTCCTTATTTCAGGCTAGCAACAGTTTGTGTGAATGAAAGCGTTGTAGTAACAGTGACCGGAAGTGACCACGCGCATTAACTCGTTGCTGCCCACAAACACATGCCTTTGAGACAATGAATGGCGTTCCGTCTTTAGAGAGATACTCTTTAGACAAATCAAAGCATGGTTTAATTATTGGGTCGGGCGTGTGATTGTGTATATTGCTGTATTGTATAAGTAGGGTGTTCAGGCAGAAAGTGTTTAGATGTAGGTTGTAAAGTCTCAGTCCCACGTGTGTCAGGTGGAAGGGGGTTGGGTTCAGTGTAAACTGACCCTACTGGTGTCAAACAAATCCATTTTCATTTACAAATACTACATTATACTAACATATAAAACAAAAAAGTTATTTTCTTAGTTTCGTATAAATCTTGATGACCTTGATACAGTCTTGAGAGTCTAAATTGGTCCCCTCTTATATGGTTTTCTTGTCACATGACAACAGAATAGCCTGCATACTGCTTAAGCCATTCTGACTTAATAATATGTGACTTAATTCTGATTTAAGTCACTGGGGTATATTTGTAGCAATAGCCAACAATGCATTGCATGGGTCAAAATGATCGATTTTTCTTTTATGCCAAAAATCATTAGGATATTAAGTAAAGATCATGTTCCATGAAGATATTTTGTAAATTTCCTACTGTAAATATATCAAAACGTAATTTTTGATTAGTAATATGCCTGGCTAAGGACTTCATCTGGACAACTTTAAAGGTGATTTTCTCATTATTTGGCTTTTTTTGCACCCTCAGATTCCAGATTTTCAAATAGTATCCTATCCTAACAAACCATACATCAATGGAAATCTTATTTATTCAGCTTTCAGATGATGTATAAATCTCGATTTCAAAAAATTGACCCTTATGACTGGGTTTGTGGTCCAGGGTCACATACGTGAAAACAAAATTGCTTCTTTGCATATATTTTTTAAACGCTTAACAAAAGAGTATGCCAAACTACTACTGTTTCTGTTTTACAATCTTCATGCATCTAAATGTTTTTGACTTTCAGCTCTATGGAAGAAAAAAAGGTTGAAATTAATTGAAACTGAACCAAAAAAGAGCATCACTTCATTGACCCATTTATGTGTGCGTGATGGCAATGTGATCCGCTGCTCTTTGTTTGACACGGGAGGGCAGGGCTCCACTGCGGGGATGTGCCGAGCTGGGCAGTCTCATAAAGCTGAATGGATTGCCTCAGCCTGCTCGTGCTGAACTGAATGCGTCTGTCTGAAAGGAAATAATTTGCATCATTTTCTACTACAACAAGCCTCCAGCCCAACCTGGGGGTGGGGTGTTTTTTCTCTCAGCGTTTGCATGTGCGTTTGAACATATTCCGGTGTCTGGGTTAAGGGAATATGCAGGGGAAGTTTCTCTGTCACACGCTAGGAGGAATATTTGTGATGACGTCAAACAAACATTGCTGACAGCATGTAAAGTTGCAGTGAAACAGTTAGGTGTTTGTTGTATGAGTGTGTCTGGGGGGCGAGTTGGGACGCTCTGCATATTACGGGCGGTCATAAACACCCGTGGAAGTAAATACGTGGGTATATGAAGGACAGGAAGATCCCTTTGAAGATCGACTTCCAATCAATTAGTACGACTGACATGAAAACAGAGAGCCTGCATTTGTTTCCCTTTGAAGTTGTGGGTTGTAAATTTCGAGAGTGCAGCAGCTGCCGAGACTCCTTCTCAGACCAGCGGGTGTTTTGAATTAGCCGCCTTATTGCAGCGTCACTGTCCCTTTATTGTGACGGCATAAACTTGTGTTAAAGCTATAGGCCAGACTAAAATAAGAAACAAAATTGCTGTGAATATATATACTCATTCTCAATTGTTTGAAAGTGTGTAGAACTGTGTATTAGGGCAGTGTTTTGATTAGCGAAGTCCAATACGTGAACCATTGTTTTGAATTATAATTACATCATGACCTAAAAGAATCACTAAATCTGTTTTTTTTGTTTTGTTTTTTTAAATGAACTTGAGTCTATCTTCCCATCGCTAATTTTGAGTAATGGTAGAACATTCAAGAGGGTGTGTTTGTGATCTTAACAGGTGGAGTAAATAGAGAGCGGTGTAGGTTGCACATTTCACGTGTGAGCGTGTGAAACGAAGGAATGATGATGTATCATGATGTAGGTCAGTGGGCTTGCTAGAGTGCTTAGTCAACGTACGCTTATCATGGTAGCCATTCGACAGTGATGATGACAGAGAGCCGGGCTTATGCGAGTGTGGTTATACTGGTATTTCAGGACTGTCCGAATGAAAAAACAAAAAGTCGTAGGCTGTAAAGTCCTCCTCGTTTATTCCATTGAGCTCTAACGGTTGTGTGTGTGTGGGAGTTTTTCCAATGTTAGGACTGTACTTTTGTGGTAAAAGGAAGTGATGTAGGCAAGCTAGAGGAATTTCACAAGAGAAAGTGTGTGAGTCTGTGAACGTGTGTTATTATTAAGTTTGATGAGTTGGTCTTAGGTGGTGTAATTTAAAGACAACAAGAAAGAAAAGCGTTTAATTCTGTCTGAAACCACATTTTTTCCCCCTCTTGACACACTGGCTTGGAGTGAGGGGGAAAAGGGAAAGTGAGTAAAAGAAAGGGAGGGGCGGTGAAACTATAGTGGGAGTGGTTGAGAGGAATGGAGAGTGGTGGAAAACAAAAAAGATCAGTCATGTTTCTGTGACTCAGTCAGATGTTCAGAGTGAGCAGCCAGGATGCAACACACAGATCACTGACGTGCGTCATAACGTAGGGGGGGACATGACTGAGGAGGGATTATTTTCCTGTATCGCAAACATCTTGGTTTGTCTCTCTCACATTAAAGTCAAATTTTCCATCGATTTATGATCACTAACTTTCAAGTAGTGTCTGAAATATTTTAGATGCCAGACGTGACTCTTCATCCCGCTTGGCTGGATCCCTCTCCGACTTTGTGAGCGTCAGACACGAGTGCTGCCGTACCAGTTGCCATGGCAACCCGAGAGCCCGCTTGTTTGTGATTTATCCTTTTTGTTACTAATAAGTGTGCCTGTTTTGTTGGTGTCTAATGCACTTGCTTCTGGGAAACGAGGAGTTTGAATGTAGGAGGGGACTTTTGGGGGCTAATGAGAGACAAACAAGACAGATGTTCAAGGTTTGACTGTTCCAGTAATGAAAAGCTGCGATGTTTTGATGGCTACAGAGAAAGGTCATTTGTGGTACTTTGTATTCATAAGGTAAAAAGAGAATGAAAGAGCGATCTCACAATGATACGGTGACACATTTGTACAGTCTGTGCGGCACAGTGCATTCAAAGTTTTTTCTCGCAGATGGCTGTGCAGACACACTCCAGACTTTCATGTCTAGCAGACGTTCGCACACTGAGTCACTGCCATTCACGCACCGCACCCGTCTTTCAGCTTCTTGCCGTTTGGGCTGTGTCTGTTGTGTAATGTGCTGGCACGTCAGTCACTCTTTCTGTTCCTTAAAAGTTTTACTCTAGTTCTCAGAAGAACTATTACACAAGTTGACCGACAGCAGTATGGATATAACCCCGACAGAGAGACAACAGCAACATCTGCCAAGCCTAAGGGGACTTAACAGGATGAGAAACTAGACACTTGACCACTTTGCTTTCATTTTTTGGGCCATTCATAAATACGTACACACAGAATATGTTCCACAGGATGTTACATCATTCCCCCTAGTCCCTTTTAAGACACCCTCCCCTCTTTTGAGAGGCCCACTTCCTGTTGCTCTGACGACGACTTCCATTCTTATCATATCTGTTCTGCTTTCTTTACTCTCACATGCTGGTACATTCCCATTCACAGACAAGTACAGAAGCAGAATTTTTCCTGACTATCCAGTAGAGATGCACCGATTGCAATTTTCTTGGCCGATTCCGATTTCCGATTTTTTTTGTTGTTTTAGCGCAGTTAGCCACTCATTTTGGTGTTTGTGGCTCACAAGCTGTTTGAGACTGAGCTCGGATTGTGCGCTCCATTAATATAGATCTGCGGTGGTGCGCGCGCGTTTGGTATAACCTGCGGGAATGACTAAAATAATGCGCAATACAAGCACTATTTAACCGGAGCGAATGAGACGTGTGTGTGTGTGAGAGAGAAGGGGTCGTCGGAGAGAACAGAGCGAGAATGCGCCGCTGACGTTATTGCCTGTGCCGCTGGTAACAAAACGGATCGGCTCGAAATCGGAAAGTAGTGAGACTGACCGACCGATCACCGATCCGGGCCGATCATGAGGAAAATCGGCCGATTCCGATCCCTGGCCGATCGAAAGGTGCATCTCTACTATCCAGATATAGATATTAACATATCTTAGGGCTGATCTCTTACATTGTTGTACATATGTTGTTATTGGGGAAATATTTTATATATATATATATATATATATATATGTGTGTTGGGGAATATATAAGTTATTGATCTTATAGTGAACAGTTCATACATTCATAAGTTTTTAATTTATTTTAAATTAAAATCATAATCTTCTGACACGCGTCTCTCTGGTGACATATGCCAAAAATTTAGTTCACTTTCACTTGACTGCAAGATCTGCCTCCATCTAATCAACAACTGATGGACACAACCGAGTCTCCACCCTACTTTTTTTTTTCGAGTAATCGGTGATGTACGTCACAAAACTGAAGAAAAGGTCGGTTGTCACTTTTGTTTCATTATGTTTTTGAAGTCAACATAAGATCAAAATGGACCCTATTGACTTTCCAAATGCACATCTCTGGTCTTATTGTGCACGATTTGTTCATGTTATTTCAAAGCCTACATCATCTTTCATCAAAGTAACTACACAATCCACCTCTGTTTTTCTTTTTAGATTAAGTCACCAAATCACTTTTCAGAATCTAATCAATTTCCAAAAGTCTCATACTACAGTTTTTCAATGAATATCCTTTTTCATTTAGGAACATGGCAAGTTACAGAAGTAAAATGGTTTGTAACCTGTTTCATGTTGACTTCTCCTTTTATGAGTAATATCAGTGTCACTCATACACCTCATTCAAGGTAATGACTAAGGGTGTTTTCTCAGCAGTGCTTACCACAGTGACAGCATGGTTGTTTACTCTTAATAGGACATGACCACTAGAGTTACTAAGAAAAGCATCATGTTTCTCTGTGTCGACTCAAAGAGAAACAACTGAGAGCTGAGACCTGAATCCAAGATTCATATTATTAGTGAAATTGCTGATTTTGGTGTCATGTCAGGAATGATGGTGAATATTTAGATTAGGGTCACCTGAGTCTTTCCCCCCTAGTAAGACAATCTTATACACATTTATACACCACTAATGTGCCCTGGTTTATATATTAGCCTACATATTTATTCATTAACAGCTGATACCAGATGGACAACATTTTAGTGCTGGAGTGTCAATATCATATCGATGCCTGTGATGTTTGCGCCGCTTATCTTCAAACGCTCCATCCAGATGGATTTATCATCTGTCTAGCAACCATAAATCAGGAGCGCTGAACTAGGTCAAGAGCGATGACATGAAAACGAGAGCAGGGAAAGTAATCATGGTCTGTGCACAGAAGCCAGTTGTGACATTCCGAAAGCGTAATGGGGCCAGTCGTGAAAGTTTTTATTGTAATGTTATTTTTGGAAGGGTGGTGCAAGGTCGAGGAAGGCTTGTCGCAAAGTTACATGTAGGCGAGGGCTCAGCCAGAGAGTCACACAGAAGCGAGCGCTGCGCGTGTCCTCAGTTGAACTCGCTCTCGGGATCAGGATGTACACTCTGTTGTATGTACGCATGTTTGTGTGGAGGCTACGAGTGTGGGCTTGGAAGGCAGCGACGCCATCGTGACGACTCAGCCTTGCATCATTGGCAGAGGCAGACACACACAGAGAGGGAAGGGAACAGGCACAAGCCTACTGTGACGTGCTTCCTTTGCCTCTGTGCCTCTGTGTGTGATCTCTATCTGAGGTGGGTTATATAATGGCCAAATGTGAGCGCTCACCCACAGGCCCTTCCGCCGGCACCCTTTGCTCACTGAGGAACATTCCAGCTCTCTCATTTCCCCTGTTCTTCTCATCTACCTTTCTTTTTCACAATCTGTTCTCCCTCTCCTGGCCTAATTCCTTGACTCCATTCCATGCCGTTCTTTTCCGCATACTCGAACGCTCAGCTGTTTTAGCTCTCCGAGTTGCTTCATGGTACTTTCTGGCAGGAATGAGGACGCTGTCGTCATGCTGGGAGATTACATCATTCACACGACCCGTAGCACTATCTTAAAATGGCGTTGTTTTCACATTGCCATGTTATTGATGTCAGTCCTCATCTATTCAAAAGTGAATCATAACCTGAATCGGTTTTTTTTAAAGGGTACTCATCACTTCAGACGTCATATCTTTTGCTCCAGCTGTATGGTTGGTTAGTTCTCACGGTGATTTCCAGAAGGTTTTTTTTTTTTTTTTTATCGCTTGATTGGACAGGTTTGGTTGGAGACTCCCACATATGTGGCCCTCATTTGGTTTGGTATTTTAAGGCATTGATCTGGTAAGTGTGAAGACCAAACCAGTGACTGGAATAGTTGTTTGATGTTTGTTGTCATGGGGAATTTTATCAAGCTGAGGGGCGATGTGGGGGTGAATGGGGAATTTTTTAAATTATGATATCATCGTTGTAACATTTATGATTTGAAATTAAAATGACTTCTAAAGAGTTTTTGAAGTATGAGTAAATACACATGACATTTCTAGAAAACAGTTAGCTAGAGCATGAAAGCGAATAGAGATGTGACGCCTTTCAATAAACCAATAACCACACAACCTCATTCACTCTTATAATCAGTTGCACCACAAGCCACCTGTTTTCTCCTGTCCGATCGACATCAGTGAGTTTTGGATTCCCTGGTTTGGTGGAATATTAAAAAACCCCACTGTAAATTTACAGTTCATATGTTTTGCATCCAAAACAACACACTGTGACAGATGTCGATGACGGTAGACTTTCAGAAATTCCCTATGCTGTGACTGAGGTGGGCGTCCCCGATCACCTGACCGTAAAGAGTGTGAGAGAAGAGGGCAGAGTCTGGCTTTGTGGGGTAAGCCCTTTCCATGGTTGAGTCATGGGAGTTCCCCAGTTACACAGCAGACAGCTAGCTGTTATCAGACTTCATTTATGTGTGTTTCGATTTATCTCTCTTACAATAATACGAATCTGTTTCGGGGTGCCGTATTGTTTCCACATTACTAGAAATCTATATTACTTGAAATGAAAAACATGTTCTCGTAAAAAGCAAAGCTGTAGCAGTATGATTTGTCATTCTATGTGAAATGTGGAAATGTAGTACGGAGAAGTTTCAGTTTGGGTTTATGTGTGTTTTCCCACAACTGTCTACCTCGGCAGTCTTCAAACTTTTTTTTGGGACAGAAGACCCCCCAGTTGAACATTGCAAAAAAATTTAATTTTAGCATAAAGCTTTAGCCGTTTTTTTTTTTTTGGTTCACTAAGGGCGCTTTTCCATTGCGTGGTACGACTCTGCTCGGCACGGCAGAGTACGGCTCGGCTCGGTTCGGTTTGCGTTTCCACTGCAGTTTAGTATCGCTTTAGAGTGGGCGGGATTATTCACATGTCGTTATAGTTGCGCCACCTCTACTGCCGCGACTCCTGAAAAACGTTTTCATTCTGCGTCGCCCCATCAAGCTCTCGTTGGATCCGCTCCTCGGCTATCAACGAAAGGAAGGTCTGTACTTCCTCAACAGACCACAAAACAGCCATTTTTTGGTTGTTAAAAAAAAGGTGCGCTCATTCAAAACGGTTGCGTTCGATCCTTCGCAGGCTGTGCTGATTTAAATCTAGCGGTTCTGTTGTGTCTCTGTGTTGCAAGTTCAGTGATGCAGGTAGTGACGATTCTCTCCGGCCAATCAGTGATCAGCAGAGTTTGCACGTCACGTTTTGGTAACTGTACGGTTCACTTGGAACCTCAACCGAGGTGGTACTGAAAAAAAGTACCAGGTACTGTACCCAGTGGAAAACCCCCCAAAAGTGAACCGTACCATGCCGTACCATGCAGTGGAAAAGCGCCATAAAACTAGTTTAAGATCACAATATTTGGCAGACTCACTGCTGAAGACCCTTGGTTTGCACTGTGAACGTGCTTCTTTACAAACATTTTCTCGTATGCTAAAACATGCACATATACCAACCAATGAAAACACTTTCTATAAACCCATCAATTCCACCCGTTATTTTTTCATGGGGTGTTTTTCCCGAGCCACAGTTTTCACAAGTGATAGTTGGCTTTCCACACCGATACGTCTCTTTGAGAGCCAGGCCTGTGTTTGTTCAGACACCTCCCCACAATAACTCTCACCATTGTGTGTGAGAGACAGTATCATGGATTTCCTCTCACTGTTGTCCTGCTCACCACCCAAGAGCTCCCAGTGTTGCAGACAGATTTCCTTTAGTTTCTTTTTTTTTTTAAACTGACACTTCATGGTTATTATTGAATAAAGTTATATATTTATGCATGTATTTATTTATTTATTTTATTTGAGTGCAATTTGGCCATATGAAATAGTTAGATTCTTCATTGTGCTCCTAATAGAGGATAGAATAATATGGGAAAAACAAATTAGTTTTATTAAAAACTAATTCTCGTTTGGATTAAAATAAAAAAAAAAAACACAATTTGTCAACTTTTTCTCTTCTCTGGAGTAATTTTTGACACCCTGTCCATGATAGGTTACTGCTGGCACAGCTGCAAAGCCTGGCTGTTTTTACTGCACTTGTGCTGATTGGATGGAATGAAGCCAATGTAAAAGATCAGGAACACAAATGAGAGTAAAGTCAAACTCTGTGCACTGATGATTACCTCTTTATCTCTCTCTACAGCAATCTACGACCACAGAGTGAGCTGAGATGATCGACTGTTGGTGCTAAACCCTAATTCTTCTGACGTTTGAGAAGTGGTGCTAGATGCTTATTTGATAGGTAAACTGTGTGTGTGTGTGTGTGTGTGTGCGTGTGTGTTTGTGTGTGTGCATGAATATGCAGAAACTGTTCTAAGAATGCAGCGTGCTGCAGGGTCACGATTATTTCAGTCCCCACTAGCAGCTAAATCCGGAGTTCCTGAAATATCACAGAAGCCTTTTAATAGTGTGACACCTTGAGCCAGAGAGGAGTGGGTGGGCTCGTGTGCACTGTACTAAACCTGCTGAGCAATGAAAAGCTCACACACACTGTATCCAAACACTCTCTGAATATTGCCTCGTACGTATTTATCTTTAGATTAATTTATGCCTCATCACCAAAATTGCAGCTTAAAGACTGTATTAAAGTATTAAAGGGTTGTGAATTTCATCAGTAAGTGTTACACTGCATGTTGAGTTTGTAGCTCAGGACTAACCCATCAGGTTATACAGCATTTTATGGATGACATGTTTTGCATCTGTGGCCTGTTTGATTGTATAAGAAAGCCTGTGTGTGTCACACTTGAAATGCTTTTGCCAAGTCCATAATTAGTGTGCACTAGGCATCCTTTGCTGTATGGGTATATATGCGCGTGTGCCAAGCGATTTCAATCGGGTGTGTGCGCACGCTTGCCAATATTTGTGCATCCAGTGTGTGCCATGTGTGTTCAGAATGCGTGGGAAGCTCAGTGTGTTTGCATGCGTGGGTGTTTCATGGGAGCACAGCCGGTCTTCTCTCTTTGGTGTCTCCCTAAAGAACACTTTAATTTTAGACCCGTCTTTTTCTCCTAATCTGTCCATCCATCCTGTTCAAGCCTTCTGCTGTTCCTTTCCTCCCTCCACCCCTTGCTCTCTTTCTTACTATCTTTTCCTCTCTCCATCATGCCTGGCCTAATGAGATTAACCCCAGTGTCTCTCTTGTCATAGATACACACTCATACACATGCAAATAATCAAACTTGAGCAACACGACACAAGTACACACACTCCTTTATGTACACATGCACACAGACACCGCTGGCTTGACTCCAGGGCTTTGCTCTGGTCGTCCCCTCCCTCCAATCACTCTCACCCTCTGCCAAGAGGCCCTAGGAAGGGTTATAATGACCTCAGTGTACTCACCCTACAGGTGAACTCCCACAAGCCCATCTGTGCACCCTTTCTTTCCATTAGAATACAGAAGAGCACTGCCCCCTAGAGGCAGAGAGTGGCACTGAAGTTCCGGAGGGTTCCTTTGTTATTAGCTGCCTTCAGGCCAAACACTCATACAGACTACAAAGGATGTGTTTTCCCCCTGTTTAATGGATTTGGCAGTTATTTGTGCCTCACCCCCTTATGTCCCATCTCTTCTCTTTTCTTTCTCTCTCCAGTTGGCAGGGGTAGCAGTAAACAGCTTCTCCTTCTTGTTGGTGAGTGGTCCTCTCTGTTTTGCAGTGGAGGGCTTCACACTCACAGCTAGTGTGGTGAGTAACCATGTGTTCTGTTCTCTTGGTAGAGTGTAGCACTAAACAGTAATTTATATCAGTAAGAATATTTCGTGCTTGTTAGTGCATGAAATCATTTTGTACACTTCAGTGTTATGGTTAACTAAAACTATTGAAAAATGTTTTCATTTAATAAAGCTGAAGTCAAATAAAATGTACATTTTAGATGAAAAAAAAACATTTTGAAAAAAAAAAACTCAAGTAAAAAAAAACCTGAAATAAAAATTACAGCACAGTTAATAAAAGCACAACAAAATTATTAAAACTTCCACTAAAATTAAAATGAAAATATAAAAATAATAGCTAATTTAAAATATTAAAACTAAAAGTTCATAAATAATAAAGTAACACTCATACACTTAAGTGTATCTAATAAATGAAAAGTGTCTGCTCTGCCATCTGACTTAAGCCAAGATATTGAAGGCAGCATAATGGTTTAGTAGTCGAGTAGTTCAGTGTCACAACCACTTTGCTACATGTTGGAAAGAATGCAAGAATTTAGGCCTACGTATTTTTCCCGGCAGTGATAGATGTATTGGCTAAGATAATAAAGACATGTAGGAAAGTAAATTGTCTTTGTTTATCGTCTAGGCTGGATGCATCACACAGCAGAACAGTTCACCGGGTGCAGCACACGGGACCCTTTTCCTCTAGATGGACTCAACCGGGGACCATGGGCTCCCGTGAGCAGCCGTGCCTGGCCACCTCCCTCCAGGTAATACACCTCATGATCAGGGCCGCATCATTCTTTTAGTGACTTCACTGATAAAGTTATGCTAACTGAGCTATGAGAGGGAATGATCAAAGCAAAACCTTGTTTTCTTATCCCTCGATAGGTGCTTGCCAGGTGTCAATCAGCACCAGTTCCTCACCCATATGCCACCTAGTCACATGACTGGGCTAAATCATCCTAGTAAATTCTTAAACAATGGGTGAGTTTTTAATAAGCTTTATTGTTGTTTTACAAATACTTCTGGAAAAAGTTTGTTAATGTGTCCTTGTATTTCCAGTCCCCTACATCGAGGAGATAAGCAAGGCCTGTCTCAGGCTTTGTTGCCAGGAATACAAAGGATACCCCCTGCTCCTCCCAGGCCTTGGGAACCAACCAGAACTGGCCAGGGATATGAGCCATTGCCTGGTGATAACCACAACCGACTGCACAATGGCTACAACGCAGGACCTCCTGCACACCTCACAGCTCGAGCCAGTCAACTACTGAAGGTGATTATTGAGCTTATGTTTCATTACTGTGCCTTTTATATGCTCTCTTGTTATATAAAAATGAATCGTGTTCCTGTATAAATCAGTATTTTTAAATGTGTAAGTTATGAAAGACCAGCTTTATATTACACTAAAGTTGTCTAACCATTTTTTGTGTTTAATTGAATGTATAGCGCGCTTAACTACGTTATGTGCTTGAGTACTTTCGCCAACTTCTCTTTCTCTCACTTTATCCACAAGTATGGTGCTCCTCAGCTCTCAGCCCATGGCTCACGGCCCATGCCTTCATTCCCTGATATGTGGACTCAACCTCAGACTCAGCAGCAACCCAGGGGACCTCATTCTCATTCTGGACAGTTAAAACGACCTGGGCCCCCTCTTGGAGAGCACTCTGTCATTCAGCATACCCCTGCTCCATCTCTGCACCGGCCCATGGAGGACTGCCCCAGTCCGAACAAGAGAAAGAAGAGCTCTGGGTCTGAACAGGTTAGTCGAGAGCATATCACGTCTTTTGATATGCTCACCTCTGCATTTTTGTCCTAAAACGCGCCTTTACCAAGCCCTCTTTTTTACTGTTTCTTATGACAGATGCCTCATTCCGCCATGCAGCGCATATCCGGGCCGCCTGTACATTTGAATCAGCAGCCATCCTCCAACTACCCCCCACCAAAACCTAGCTTTTGGAACCCATTGCACAGAGGTGGAGCACCCTGGAACCCGAATGAACACAAAAGCGGACCCATTGATTTCCAGGTCAGTCACTGCTGAAATGGAGCGTAGCGTTAGTTCTGGCAGGTCACGTTAGTCAAGCTCTCATCAGCTGACACTCAGCTGATCCACGTCTACCTATAGGAATACGACGGCAATCATAATTCCCTTTATAAGGTCCTTTCAGTCATTATTCAGCAGCTATCGCTTTGCTCAGGAGCTAATCACCCACCTCCATCCCCAAACTCTTCCTCTCGTCCAGTCAGGACTCGGCATTGGATATTCGCGTTGAGTCAGACCACTAAATTATGTTGTTACATAAAATAATCACTTAGAACATTAATGATATCTGCTACATTAATCATTAATGTTGGTTCTGTTCTGTTTACCCTAGGGGGCTTATTTATGCTCTCCCTGCTCCTATCCATGCTAGGCTGCATGGATGGGCAGGGAGTGTTTGCCCAGAACAGAACCATACCCCCAACCTAAAATGTATGCTAATTGTAAGTTATCTATGACGATAATGGTCCTGACAGAACTGAATGTTGATATTCTATAATATTTTCTTGTATTCTGTCTGACAGTTTAATATATATGGCATCATCTGTCACTGCCACTTTATCAGCTTTCACTTATAAGCTTTGTGACAAAAGCCAGAAATCAGGTGTGAATTAAGTTAGTGGGTTAAATATCTAGACCTGTCTGTAATCCAAGACTTGTAGCGTGAAATGTGGTTTGACTGTAACTAGGGCTGCACGATTAATCGAATGCGATTGTCATGCGCATTTTGTTAAAAAAGCCGGTTCTGTAATCAACAGGAAATCATCGTCACGTGCTTTCAGATGGAGCAGAATTTACTACACATAGCCGTAGTTCACTGACAAGTTACGCAAAAAAATTGCAGACGATTTTATTGCGCGATTATGAAATCGAAGAAATCGTTCGCGATAATGACAGCTGTTTGCATAGCTTCTCAGTGAACTACGGCTCTGTGAAGTAAATGCTGCTCCATCTGAAAGCATGTGAAAATACCACATTTAATAACATATTTTTACTCCAAACTCACTTCATAACGTCAGTCGAGTGTTTGAAATAAATCCTTCTGTGAGATGATTTGGCTTCTTCGCAGCTTCTGTCGAATCGCGATCTCGATTCCATTTCGATGTATCATGCAGCCCTAACTGTAACTGAGATCAGCGAAGATAGACAGTTGTGTAAAGAACAGCAATCCGATGAAAGTCGTGTATTGTTTGATGTTTAGTCTACCCTTTTGTTTTACATTAGATGTACTTGGCTTACTTGGCCAATTCTTATTCTCTATTTACAGGATTCAGCTAAGTCAGGAATTGGAAGCTTCCCCTATAAACTGCCTCCCTTGAATCCATCAACCACGTCTTCACCCACCATTCACAGCACAAGAGGCTACGAAGAAAGCAGGGGTCCTCCACCACAGTCCCACAAGACTGCTCAGTCACCACAGTCTCTGGGACCTTCACAGAACCCTCACATCCACCATTCTACATACTCCTACCCCAACATCAGACCTTCAGCCCAGACCCAAGTGGAACCACGTGGTACTACTTCACAAAGAGGACATGATTCTGCATCGAGCTCTTTGAATAAACAGGCTCCACCACCACCTACATCCTCATCATCACCACGGGCAGATGGGGAGCGCCCTGCACCCTCACCAGCAAACTACACCTCTGTGCCTTACAGTCACCCCCAATTCCAGCCTCACCCAGGGCTGGTCCATTCCAGCCCACCAGCCAGCAACCAGGCCCAGGACACCGTACCTCAGCACAACCCCCATAAACCCTGGAGGAACCAGGTAACACACACACAGTTTTGCATTAAACAGAACCTCTCTGATGCTCAAACAGATCTACCTGCTCAAGACTTAAAATTGCTGGCTGTTTAATATTAGTAAATAGTATGCTACACAACATGTGCTGTAAACTATAAATGTTATCAATAGTTACAATTTTGTGTCCTATGATTTGTTGACTGTAATATTAATTTCCCTTTAGGAATCACGTGACTTTTCAGCAAGAGGGGATTCTCAGGTTGCCAAACGCCTTTCTCAGGCACCGAATAGGCTTGCTGGGGGCGACCGGGGTCCAGGGACCCCCCAGCGTGTGAGCCCTCCTCAGGCCCCTGCTCGAAAACCTGTCATTACCCCAAACCTAGAAACTCCTCGTCCACCTTGCTCTCTGGAACATTACACCAATTTTGGAAGCGTCCCTGCCACAAGCTCAGCACCCTCTACTGCCGCCTCCATTCCCAGTACCCTGAGCAGCTGGAGAGCAATGGATTCTTCAGTGTTAATCTCAAACCCAAACCATGTATCCATGATTGGTCAAAATGTAACACATCCAGGGTATCAGGGTGTCCACCCTGGTGTTGAAACCCTTCCAAACCCACATAGAGGGGCACAATCTCGGATTCAATCCACTCTACCCCACACAGGACAAGGCAGACCTAACTACACCCCAGTGTCTTCTTCTCCCTCCACCCTAAACGCAGGTCTTCAGAGATCAGGGGAGAGTGTAATCACCAGCAAGACTTCTCAGCACTTCTTCAACACTCTCCCTCAAGTCAGTTCACCTTTACATTGCCCTCAACCTCCAGAACACATAAAAGTCAGCTCAGCCCTCAAGCCAATTTCTAGTAATTCATACAACTCAGCACCCATCCAAGCTTCCTCCTCAATTTCTCAGGCAACTACTACTGTTCCGGCCCCAGTCTACCCAAGGTCCTGTTTGCAGCCTGCTGCCCCAAGCTCTCAGTCCATTGTTGATGCTTTGAATAAACTTGATGCAGAGCTGCAAGGCCACATGCAAGCAGAAGAGAGAAGGAGAGACCAGAATGAAGAGAGAAAACGGAATGTAGAAAGACAAGAAATGGAGACAAAGCCACACGGTGAGTCTGCCATCAAGTGTCTGGAACGTTTGCTGTCAGGTAGTGCAGCCGAGTCTCCACCTCCTTGTTTGTCTCCAGCCAATGCACTCTCCTCCATCTCACCTCCTAGCCAGAATTCACCACCTTATCCCTGGTTGAGTCGGGGAGGAGTGCCCCCACGTTTTTCTGGAACTGCAGCAAACGTTATGGAACGGTCACAACCACCTCCCCTCACCCCCCAGACAGAATATGCCCGTGAGAAGCAAAGGCAAAGAGAGAAATGGAAGAGTTGCGCACCGTCTCAGAATTCCACTGGGAATCCCACATACCCCTCAGAGTCAGGTCTCATCAGCCCCTCCGACAACCACAGCCACACCATGCAATTGAAACCTGACCCATCCAAAGATGTCAAAATTTTGAAAACCTCTCATAATGCTGAGATTATAAATGCAATTCCCAACCCTCCACCCCTGCGAGAGCCACCCAAACTTTACCAGGCTTTCCCCAAGGATGTTCGCTCTTCATGCACACCTATCAGCACGACTACAAGCAGCCTTCAAAAACATATGCCCAGTACAGGACTTGGTAGTTTGGGTAGCAGTTCTAGAAGTTGCAGTGGTGACTCTGATGGTGCCCAATTTGAGGAGGAAACTTCTGAGCTCTTGCCTGATGGATTGGCTAATATTATGAAGATGCTGGATGAGTCCATCAGGAAAGAGGAGGAGTTGTATTCTGGCCAGAGCAGAGAACAGGCAGTACCGAAACCTCTGTTTTCTACAAATGTGGCACCTATTAAGAGTTATTTGTGTGCACCAGACCTCATGCCTGCCCTAAAGCAATCTCCAACTGAGGGTTATCAGCCAGATGGCCATGCAAGCCCACCTGTGTTAAGTCGGCAAGGTTCACTGGCATCTCCTTGTAGTCGTACTTCTTCACTTGAGGAAGAAGAGGAGGTTCTTAAGGTCATTCCCAAGCCTGCAAATTCCATTAGCATGCAGTCTCAAGAAAGCAATCTTGCCACAACAGGAACCAACTATCGCCATAGTGACCTGGCCAAGCTGTATGGCCTTCCAGAGGTAGAGAAAAGTGAGTGTGAGGATGATGATGAAGTGGATCGGGATGAAGATGAAACTCCATCCTGTTCACCACCACCACAGCGGCCACACCTCCATCAGACAGGTGTGAACAGCATGTTTAAAAACCTTGCATCTGTACTTGAGAGCCAGAAGTACACCTACCGAGGTGGACCCTTTGGTCGTCCTCCTCCCTCTGCTTTTATGGGAGTGAAGTACTCTTCATCTCTTTCTCTGGAGCCTGACATTTGCAGACAACAACAAAGCACTTCTCCCACATCAGGTTCATCCAATCACCCAGGTTTTAGCAGTCCAACGCAACCCTCTGCCATTAGTAACTCAGGACAGCCCTGTCCCCTCTCACCTACAGATTGGGCATCAGAGAGGAAGAGAGGGGATAAGATTAGCCAGTCAGATTTTTTGGGCGATGATTATGAGGAAGATATTTCAGAGGAATCCACAGGAGAGAAGGATTCTGGAACTGTGAAAGACTTGTTTAAAAATCGACCAATACTGACCACCATCTCAGAGTCTTCACTAGCGGAGCTTGGTCATAGCTATGAGGTGAACAAACACGTACTTCCTCAAAGGCAGAGCTCTAAGGCAGAGTCACAGGAGACATGCAAACCTGATAAAGAAAAGGACCGACACAGAGACAGAGAACGAGAGAGGAAACACAAACACAGTAGCAAAAAACATGAGGACAGGAAAGAGAGAAAGAAAAAGCACAGAGAAAGACACGGTGATGTGTCTCTTTCCTCATCCTCATCTTCCAGCTCCAGTCGACGGCACAAGGACGGAAAGTCACACAAGGAAAAAAAGAGCAGGCAGGTACTGGGTAACCTGGACCTTCAGAGTAAGGAGTTTAGGGAGAAGGAACAAGACTGTGACGGAGACAAGAAGAGAAGGAAGGAGGAATGTAGCCAACCCCAGAGCGAAGGAGAAGAGTGGGCACGCAGTAAAGACGAGGGCGCCAGCTCTGGACGTTCGTCTGATCTCCCATCAGCTTCTTCAGCATTATGTTCTGATGACTTTCAGAAACTGAGAGCACTGACAGATGGGCCACCCAAAGAACTGAAGATACGCCTCATAAAGGTGGAGAGTGGGAACAGGGAGACATTTATTGCTTCAGAGGTAGAGGAGAGAAGGATTCCTCTGGAGGAAATCACCATAAAGAACACAGCTAGTGAAATCATCAGAGCCTGCAAGTAAGCAATATTTGCGTGCAGGAAATCTTTAAAACAGTTTATTTCTTGGCTGCAGTTGCAATTTATTTTGATGTGATTTGGACCGTGAAAGGCCGTATCTGATATTTAATGTCTTGTTGTTTCAGGGGGGCTCACGTGAAGGGGAAATTTAAGGAATCGTTCCTCCTACCTGCCCTCTCTGTTAAACCAGTTTTGACCACAGAACTGCCCATCCCTCGAGAGAAACTCAACCCCCCCACACCTAGCATCTATGTAAGCGCTGCAGTAGCATTGTCAGCATCTCCTGCCCCCTTGTGGTCTTTTTGTGTATTACATGCACAATAACTCTGCTCAAGTAAAAACACAGTTGATGCTCCGATGTATAAAAGTTTGTTTTAATGATTCCATGTTGTTGTTGTTTCTCTGCAGTTGGAAAGTAAAAGAGATGCACTCTCTCCGGTCCTGCTACAGTTCTGCACGGATTCTAAGAACCCCATTACTGTCATCCGGGGATTAGCTGGCTCCCTTAGATTAAGTATGTTTATGCACAATGTATTATGGATGGATGGACAGATACTCAAGTTGTACATTTTGTAACTTTAATGGTTGCTGTTGTGGAAACTTAGTTCATTTTTCATTCCTTCCTCTTCATAGATCTTGGTCTGTTTTCCACAAAATCTTTGGTGGAGGCAAATGCGGAGCATGCAGTAGAGGTCCGGACCCAGGTCCAGCAGCCAGCTGATGAGAACTGGGATCCCAGCGGCACTGGCCAGACCTGGCCCTGCGAGAGCAGCAGGTCGCATACAACAATTGCCAAGTATGCCCAGTACCAGGCCTCCAGCTTCCAAGAGAGCTTACAGGTATGAACACAAACATACAACCAACACAACAAAACTAACACAGTGTTTGTTAGTTTCCAGAGATTTGTTGGTAATTTTGCAAATACTTTGTCATTCTTGTTTGTACAATTCTGTCTAACGTAAAATATAAAATGAATTTCCATTTGAATCATATACATCATGCACTGAACATGCACCTATACCATTGTCTGCCTTTAAAGGAAGAGAAGGGCAGTGATGACGAGGATGATGATGATGAAGATGAGAAATCAGCCACTAACTCTGAGAATACAACCAGTAGCTCCTCAGCTCCCAGCTCCAGGTAATTCTTCGCAAGTTAGCACAGCACCTAATTCTTGATTTTGTCCAAATATATGCCTCTATTTATTTTTTTTAATATATGTATGTATAAAACACCTCTTTAAAATGTTACTTAAAATGATTTAATTTGTCTTTATAGTTTAGAGCAGAAAACTGTGGGGAAGATAATCAAATTTGGCACCAACATTGACCTGTCCGATCCAAAAAGGTAAGACTACTGTGCATAATTGCATAAATGTATAACCTTTTTTTTTTGTCATCTCATTTGGATGATATAAAAACCTTAAGGTTGTATGTAAAACTTCAAGACATGGTTGGGGATATAGAAATTGGATGCTGCCCATGTAAAGTGCAAGAATGTGTACAAGTCTGTTTGAACTCAGTTGTGTTTTGTCTTTTTTTTTTTAGATGGAAGCCTCAGCTGCAGGAACTGCAGAAGTTGCCGGCGTTTATGCGTGTGTCCTCCAGTGGGAATATGCTGAGTCATGTTGGCCACACCATTTTGGGAATGAATACAGTGCAACTCTACATGAAAGTCCCTGGCTGCCGCACACCAGGTTTGACGCAATCACTAATAGCTTTCTCGATTTGTGAGTTGTAGAAATCAAAGATAGATAGTCTGCTTTGGCAAGTAGTTTTTTATTGGTGTTAAATGCTTGTATCATCAGGACACCAGGAGAACAATAACTTCTGTTCCGTAAACATCAATATTGGGCCTGGAGACTGTGAGTGGTTTGCTGTTCATGACAACTACTGGGAGGCCATCAGTGATTTCTGTGAAAAGTAAGAAAGAGTTTACAAAAACTGTCAAATAACACTAATAGCCCAACAATGTTTAATAAAGTATTTATTTTAACATAATTATATAAGAATTAAGAAGTTTGTGGATTTTTCTCTCAGGCATGGAGTCGACTACCTGACAGGATCATGGTGGCCGGTTCTGGATGACTTGTACCGCGCTAACATCCCTGTGTACCGGTTCATCCAAAGACCAGGAGACCTGGTATGGATCAACGCAGGCACTGTACACTGGGTTCAGGCCGTGGGCTGGTGCAACAACATTGCTTGGAATGTGGGACCCGTCACCTGTGAGTAACCTACACATTTAACTTCTGTTCTCTTTATCGTTCAAAAAGTGGTGGCTTTTGGATGTTTTAGTGCCTGTAGCACGAAAATCCCGATCTTTCATTGTCATTACAATTGCGTAAAATATGTATGATGTGTGCCAGGAATAGCCTACTTTAAGTGGAAAATCAAATCTAATCGCTTTAAAATACATTTTATCAGTCATGACAATTACATAAACAGTTGCAATGAAATGTGTAAAGCTAAAATCCTGGGCACAGAAATGTAAAAAGCTGTTTTTCTGAATTTGTAGCTTATCAGTACCAGTTGGCTTTAGAGAGATTTGAGTGGAACGAAGTGAAGAAAGTCAAATCCATCGTTCCCATGATTCACGTATCCTGGAACGTGGCACGGAACGTCAAAGTCACTGACCCAGACACTTACAAGATGATCAAGTAAGTATGCAGTAGGAAGTTACATCCCAGTTTAGTAGAATAGGCATTTAATCCATTTGCCTTTCCTCCTTTTCAGACACTGTCTCCTCCAGTCTATTAAGCACATTCAGATTCTGAGGGACCAGCTAGTGGATTGGCCGTGTGACTTGTATTTAGTGAAGAGATAAAAATTAATAATACTAATAATAGAGCTATGGACATTTTTCTAAAGCATTAAGAATTAAAAGAAATACAGTTGTTCAGAATGCTTCAAAACATACGGGTTTTAAAAGACTTTTTCAGTTTCAGTATGGAATGTGTTTATATCATCAGGACAAGCATTTTTAATCAATCATTTTTCCTGCATTTTGTGAGTATAATTGTTCAGTTTCATCTGTTCTGTTCAGTGAATTGTTTCTCACCTCTATAGCTATTCTCTGATATTTTTTTTTTTTTTTTAATTGTACATTTTTTTTTTAAATTGTTCTCTTTTCCTCATTTTTATTTTATTTTTGTGGTTAATTAAAAAATTTAAAATCTGCACTGTTTTGGAATTCACACACGAAGCAAACTGAGCCAGACATGTCTTAAACACTTTGTGAATTTGTGTCATTGATATGATTACTCTGAATAATATTAAATGCTTTTGATAAACTTTGATCTGTGCCATGCCTCTGTATTCATTCAGTCAAAGCAACAAGGTTTCAAAAGTAAGAATTAACTACGAAGTCAAGTAAAATTTTCAGTCATCTTATAAAAAGTGAGGCATCCTACTTTTAAAATCGCTTGCTATGACAACTAATAAAACGTTTAGTACCACAAAATTCTTGAAAAATTGAAAAAACATTACTGAAAGAAAAATTGGACGTTTCGTATCATAAAATAAATTACACTATTATGGTCTCTGGTCTGAAAAAACCTGCATGTGATTTGGCATTTCTTTATATTTACAGTTCATGCTGCTCAAATGTGCCATTAATGTACTGACACAAAGTAGTATATTTTATACAAATATAACTGATGTAAACGACAAAAACAAAGTTTAAGGCTGATGTCTCTATTCATTTTCACAGAAGCAAAGCAGCAGATGTTATAAATAAAAACAGTTAACAATGTTATTGAATAGAAAACCTTTATTGCACGACATAGGCCTATTCAGGCTACACAGACAAAACAGAAAAAAATATGCATAAATGCATCTATTTTACGCATTAGCAGTAAATCAAGACTTCGCAAGTTACTCAGTACTCAGACTTTGCCGCAAGGCTCAGACCCTGACGTGACAGTAAGTACTTTTCCACGTCAAACTCCTCCAGTCTATTAAGCACATTCAGATTCTGAGGGACCAGCTAGTGGCAGGAGGAAAGAAGATTTCCTACCAGAGCAGAGTGAAGGATGAGCCGGCCTACTACTGTAATGAGTGTGATGTGAGTGGATTGTGCTTCGTTATTTGTAAAGTATAGGCAGACCCTACATAGAAAAACCCACCAGAGGTCTGTTCCAAAAAATAACAGAAAATGACACGATAATAATGCAAGTTTTTGTTCTTGTGCAGGTGGAGGTGTTTAACCTGCTGTTTGTGACCAGTGAGAATGGCAGTCGGAAGATGTATGTGGTGCACTGTGAGGACTGTGCACGACAACGCAACCCAAACCTCTCCAATGTAGTAGTGCTGGAGCAATGCCGCATGGAGGAGCTCATGAGTGTGTACGACTCTTTCAGCCTGGTGAGTGCACCCACGCGCTTTGTCAAAGTGAACAAACAACAGCAAAGCTTCAAAAAGAGCTAACCTTTATCATTTGTACGTGTGCTTTTTCAGACTACCAGTTCCAGCTCCCGATGAGGACGTCTCATCCCTTGCCCTCACACAGCCATAACCAAAACTCCTGTTCGCAGGACAAGATCTTTTATTTTAGTCCAGTTAAGACTTAAAACATTTACCGTTGGGAAAAAAAAATACTACTGTTAATATTTGTTGAACAGCCAATCCAGAACCAGTTTACTCAGCATTGTTTACAGAACCAATCAGCCAATAAATTCGATAGAATAAATTCTGAGGGTCTTGTGTACCAACCCCTGTATGGCTCTGCGGGACTTCAAGTGGAACTCAGTTTGGTGCTGTCATGGCTTACAACGGCAGAGTTGCCGAGATCCTGTCCGTTTGGGTTTTGTTCTGAATTTTTTTTCTCTCTCTCTTTTTTGGGGATATTGAATACTGAAATGTGTAAATGCTCTTTGTATTTTTCGTGGGTGCTTTTTTCTTCAATAATTTATTCTTTTTAAACCTAGAACAGCCTAGATATATACCACATTGGCCTTGTGACTTGTATTTAGTGAAGAGATAAAAATTATAGGCAATATAGAAATCCTGGCCAGGAAAATGGCACGTATGGTCACCCTAATATTAACACACCCATGTGGGCCGGACATAATGGCTCGTGCGGTTGAAATGAGGGTCAGATACATCAAGCAGCCTAAAGCATCAATCAACAAGCGTTCATTCCAACTGACAACAAATTATTTCGCAACAAATTGTAATTCATGCTCCGTTATTGCAGAAATGTACTCCCACCATAATACTCCCAATATGTTAGCTGACACTTTTATCCAAAGTGACTTAGGAGTAGCACAAACTACCCAGGACCTCAAGTAAAGAGTTTAAAAAGGTCATTAGAGGTTCATTCAGAGGTTAATGTTGCACAGGCTTGCGGATTTCCTACTTCCTGTAAGAACAGGAAGCTCTTTTCACCCTTCCTTTATCACCTTACTCACTTTTGCTCCATTCAGAAAGCCAAATCCTTGTTTAATGTACAAAGCCCGAAGACAAGCATCACTGAGGTGAACTCACAATAGCACTTGCCACAAACCAGAGGCTGGTGAATGCCAATCACTCAAAGACATGTTTAGCCTTAAAAAAAATAAAAAACTTGCAAAGTTTACAACTATTTACCTCAAACCTTGACAAGTAATATTTGGGATATAATTTGCACAACAGCATTTTTAGGCAGTCTTCAAACTGATTACAATCATAATTACCAATCTCTGTCACACTTCCTTTTTTTTTTCTTCTCTTTATAAAAAAAAAATCATTTAACTTCTGGTTGTGTCCTGTTAAGTGTTCGTATGTATTGCATATTAGTTAAGTGCTCGAATGTATTGCATATTAGCACAGGTTTTATCTTTTCATTTGAATGGTCTTAAACTGCCCTCCTTTTTGAGTGAGGTCAGGGGTCGCTACCCAGGAGAACTGAGAGTGTAAACACTGACCCAGAAAGCAGTGGGAAATCTTATATCTGACAGACATTAATTGATCTGTGTGTGATTTCGACCACAGATGGGCTCTTATCAGTTACGCAACCCAACATTTACTCTATTCCTCCCATGTGCAACCCCTCCCACTGTATTTTCTGCTATTCTTTTTATCATGAAGGAGAAACCATGCTGCTCCACTCCATCTTTCTTTCAGCTCTCTCAATCTGTCCTTGCCGTCAGTTGTTTGTGATCATTTCTGTTATCCCATGTTGCCTTCAAAACTTGAGTCTGGTCAAAAGACCCTAAAACAGTCACATTTTCAACTTTGTTAACCTTGATATGTATGTATGTGTGTGTCTTGGTCTGGTGGCTAAGAATGGCTGTTAACTGAAAAGTTGCTGAAGAAAGATCAAAAGTCTTGCTTTCATCTCTGGCTGTTCACAATACATACTTTTTTTTTTTTTTTTGCATGATAAACCTCAAAAATCACATTTCCATGTATGAAACATTAAACCGAATCCAATCCATTTTTTTCCAATATGACTGAATTGCGAAGTTTGGTCCTATGCAACATTTACATCAGTGTAATTCACAACTGCTCTACATTAAAGGTAGGGTATGTAATTTTTCAAAAACACTTTAGAAAACTGATTCGGGCCGAATAGCAAAATAAACTTGTAGCCAATCAGCAATAAGGGGCGTGTCTACTCGTGATGTGGAGGAGAGAGCTTTCAGTGCACAGGACAGACATTAGCCGAGCCGAGCGACAGAAAGATAGAGATGGCGGATAAAAAAAACAAGAGGAAAATGTCTGCGGAACAAACGAGGGTTTAAGGCAAGAAGTAGGACCCGTGTAAATATCGAATCAGCTTTCCAGCGCTGGAGAGAACTCGAGCGGAAGGCCTGCGATCGGACGCCGAGGTTGCTTTGTTTCTTCTCAATAGGTGAGTAACACCGTGTCTACAACAGCTAAAGTCTGCCTACACTGGACGCGATCAAACGACCGTTGAAAACCATTTGAAATTTGTGTCAGTTACCCCACCCAAAAGTTGTGACATTTTCTTTGATTGTGACAAACAGGAAGTGACAATAGTTACAGTGCGTACAGTGCGAGTAATGATGATGAATAGATTTAAGACCGGAAGTCCTAAGTTCTTTTGATTTCTAATTACAGTTTTAAATTCTAACTAATTTATGATATGGTCCTAAAAGCCATGTGAAGAGCCTCACCAAAAAAACAACAAAAAAAATTGCACGGAACAATAAGACTTAGGATTGCTGCAATGCCCCCTAAAAGACCAGCAATAGTTGCAATACAATTGCATTATGGGTGGAGGATGATGGATAACATGCGTTTATACACGGATCACATAGAGATGGCAATATCAAGCAA
>NW_015552547.1:418127-432367 GCF_001515605.1 Sinocyclocheilus anshuiensis
TGGGGTAGGGGCGTGTTTGTTTTGGTGATTTCAAATATCAACATTGGCTACCAGAAATCGCTTACCCCACCTTTAAGTCTCAAAAGTTGTGACATTTTCTTTGATTGTGACAAACAGGAAGTGACAATAGTTACAGTGCGAGTTAAAACAGTAATGATGATGAATAGATTTAAGACCGGAAGTCCTAAGTTCTTTTGATTTCTAATTACAGTTTTAAATTCTAACTAATTTATGATATGGTCCTAAAAGCCATGTGAAGAGCCTCACCAAAAAAACAACAAAAAAAATTGCACGGAACAATAAGACTTAGGATTGCTGCAATGCCCCCTAAAAGACCAGCAATAGTTGCAATACAATTGCATTATGGGTGGAGGATGATGGATAACATGCGTTTATACACGGATCACATAGAGATGGCAATATCAAACAAACCAACACATGATTACAGGAAAACAAACACTTGCCCCCATGTGGTAAGAGCAGTTTATGATATGAGTAAAGAAGAATGGAGGTTTGGAACATGTGGTGTAAATGTGAGGTGGTTTCATGTCCTCTCTATCCATCAGGAGTAATTAAAGTCCTCACTTCAGCTCTTTAAATAAACATTTCTTCCCCCACACAAAGAGTGAAGAAAGAGCGAGAAGAGAAGGGTAAGGGAAAAGGGGAGGGGGCATGAGGAAGGCACTGCTATAACTGCCAGGCAGGACACGTCCATATCTCAGTCTGCCTCACAGAGAGAGAGCCAGTGGACAGAATACAGCAAATCTGAGCTAAACCAACTATACACTTCAGAGAACACAAGAAATGAGAGCAACCATCAGACTAGTACGCAAGGAAAAACATTTTTAGAATTTTAGAAATTCTAGACGTTTTTGAACAAGGAATTCCAAACAAACTTCCATTTAAAAAAAAACAAGGAGTGCATGTTGTGTTAGTCAAAGGCAACAAAAAGAAGAGGACTGCTGGCGTCACACCATCGGGTGAGTGGAGGGTGCGGAGGGCTTGATAAGGAGCATGTGAGACTGACCTATAAGAGTCTACAGCAGGGGAATGTTTGGAATATACACTGATACATGTATCTGCTTGATTACTCTTTTTACATTAATTCACATAACCAATAGCTCAGCTATAACTGCAAGTGCACTTCTGCGTAATCTAGTTTTGAGTGATGCATAGCTGTAACATCTAACATGTAAAATCTAATGAGGGACTGTTTACCAGTGAAATAAAATATAGTTGGCTCATTTAAAATGCCACATCAGGCAAAAGCATATATTGGTGAAAAAAAAAAAAAGTCATAAACCAATTTACATTTGAAGTACTGAAGCCACATCAGACCTTAATGCAAATGGAAAAGTAAAACTCATTCCCACCTTGAGCCTACAAAATATTTGTTACGTTCAATTTGTAAATTGAGCCTTATACATGCATAAAAATAGTAGCATCTAGTTGTAGTCCCAAAGTTTTGACTCAAAGTTAATTCTCAATTTTGTGATTCCCAGAAACGTGGAAACAGAGTTAGTGGGTGGAGCAGTCTGGTGTTATCCAGGTTTGGCATGGTGTGCGCTTGTGTTCACGTTTCCTGTGAGTGGTGATCTAGTGATTGTTATATGTTAAGCCACCTGCTGTATAACAAACAGAATACAAATGCAGGAAGACAACACAACAGTCAGCAAGCGCACAAACGTGTGCATGTCTCCCTCATCATGCATCACTGATGGCATATTCAGGATGTAGTGTTTAAGGGTCAGAGTGCATGTGTGTGTGAAAGAGTCGTAGACCATCCTGTATCCATTTTTAGATTAGAGTTGCGTATGGCACAACTGAGGCCACAGCTGTATGGCGTGCTAACTATTTGTGTAGTATGACCTCGGTCTATTGTTCTGAGTGCTATCTGGATGGTCAGCCTAACCGGCTAAGAATTGGAGGGAGGGGGGAGGCTCCACACTTTACTGGAGCTGATAACCTGAAAATCTAGCTTTGAAGCAAAGGATGTGTAGAAAATTAAGAAAACGTAATCTCTTATGGATCATAACAAATTATAAGAATCTGTCAAATTTCCATTTCTGTACTGTAAAAGTAGAATGTATACATCGTAGTAGCATTTGTTGTACCACCATTCATTTATTCTGAAGGGATTTTTGTAACAAGCATTGCGTCCGGACAGGATGCTTCTAATTACTGTTTTACAATAAACTTATTGCAAATTTATGATAAATGCATATTACAAACTTTTAAATAAAACAATTATTTATTTTTGTTATTTGGGTGAAATGTGACCTATGTTCTTGGTGAGGTTTACCCATACAAGATAAAAAAAACAAAACAAATGGAGGTAAAAGAGATGTAATCCCCAGGGGTGAGGGTTACTGCGATGTCAAGGCCTCTCACTCTTCACTTGATCATATCGCCTGTGTTGTTCCAAACACACTCAAATACCAATTAGTTTCCGCCACAAAGCACCAGTTAGCTTTCAGATAACAATCAGTCTCTGATAAAAGACCTAACTAAAAGATCACAAACCAAGCTTCCTGGCGATAAGTGATTTAACCTTGCTCTGAACTTTTTTGAAGCGGTAAACTGTCCAAAGCAAATATCAAAGTTGACTATGACTGCATCCACCAATGACAATATTTAATGTAACACTTTCCAGGGTTTTGAACAACTGCTGACAGGGATTGAGAGAGAAATAACCTCAGACAGCTTAGTGCAGCCACTGCCGTCAACAAACACAGAGATCACATTCACAGATTTTTCAGCCGAGTTTGATCTCAGATTTTAAGAGGGTTGAGGTCAAAGACGGGGACTGAAACCCCATCTATGGCCACTTTCAAATTTGAGTAAATTCACTGTTAAATCAAGGCTTGTATGATTTAATATCTAAAAGCATAAAAAGAATTTACAAAAAATGTTGGCTAACTGTTTTTGAACCGCTGTCAACAATTTGCTGAGCTCCAACAATGTGGTTCAAGCCTACAACTGAAGATACAAAACTCATCAAGCGCTTTCCTTTCACGATTTAACAAAGTACTTTTTAATGTCCTTCATTCTCTATTATCATCAGATCAGGATGAGCATGAATGGCACACTGGAGAAGGCGGCTCATCACCAGGCCCTCGACCTCTCTGAAGAGCTCCCAACCAACAGCCATCATCACCACCACCATCACAATCACACCAGTCTCCAGCACACAAACTCCTTGGCCTCCACTGTGCCAGCCGGGACCCCAGTAGGTGGGTCTGGAGTGGTTGTGCCGCCGCCTTACTCCGCTGCGGAGGCTGGGGGAGGTGAAGCTCCGCTGGAGCTCCGGGGCTCTCTGGACTGCTGGGCATGCTCAGTGCTGGTGACAGCGCAGAACCTGGTGATCGCGGCCATCAACGCCTGCCTGGCCGGGTTGGTTTTCGGGCTCATCCTAATTCCTGCCATTGTCATGGTGGTGTTCGGCTTCATCTGTCATTCAACGGTAAGAACTGAAATCAAAAGAAATGAAAGTTTTTTTCAGGTTTTTCATTTTTCATGTGTAGAGGACTTTTAAGTAGGTCCACAGGAACAAAATACAAGCGGTTTAATTCTTCGGGTCAGAGGGTAGGAGACTTTCATAAAATCATAAAAAAGTGGACTTAAGAAAAAACAATTTATGATTTTATAATTTATTAAGATTAATATATATATTTACAATTTATCAGAAAAACACTGATAAAGACTTAGTACATTAAATAAAGTTTATTAGTACATTAAACTTTACTCCAGAGTTGCTCCAAAGATGATAAATATACTATGGGCCAGATTTACTAACAGCTTGCACCAGCACAAACCGCCTTTTGGCGTTAAAATAGTATTGTCAGGATTTACTAAAGATGTGTAGTGAAGAATTAGCACTGAAAAGGTGTGGACAATTTTTTTTTTGCACCTGACCTTATTGAATATGCATTTGTAGGAGTTTCCCTTTCAGGCGCAAAATTTATGGTTGGAGATTATTAAAATTAATCAGGCAACGCGATTTACTAACGTTTGCGCTCATCAAATTACTGGTATTTGCGCCATTTAATGCCTAAAAAAAGCATGTCTGAAAGCAGGCAGTAATTTGCGCTGCTCTTGGTAGATTGCGCTGGTCATTATGGAAATGATCTGGCTGCGTTTGTGTTCTTTAATGTGCGCATTGTTAGTAAATCAACCGCAGAATTTTCCCTTCCCATCGGCGCTTTTATGGAATTGCGCTCTAACGCTAGTTTGCCCTGTTTAGTAAATCTGGCCCTATATGTAATATATAATACTGCATATTACATATGATGCACAACCAGTATTTAGTATGGAAAAAGTTGCAAAGTGGAAAGAGCTAATATAATGATAAATCAAAAGATAATGACAAAACTTCACAAGTAATAAAAACAAGTCTATACAAATTCTTTCTTAAATGAGATCAAATACCAATGGGAAGACTACTGCATAATAATGGATCCTTCACTGCAAAAAATATGCAACTTTCATATTTAGATCTTGGAACAATAAAATCCACTGAAAAACAGTCATTTATGCTTAAAACATATTGAAAATTTGGTCCCTGAGATAAACAGTATTGCTGCTAAAGGAATGTCCTTTATAATCTGGGAAAAAGACTCAGAATAAAAGCTAATCAAGATTCAGAGATATTCTTCTAGGGATTTATGGGAGTTTGGCCTCTGTTTCTCTTTGATTCACCAAGTAATCTCTTAATCTTGGGCATTTCTCAGCAATCTGAGTGCAGGAGTATTAGCAGGGGCAGGTCAGGAGTTGGGAGGATGACGTCAGATGAGGAGTGTTTTCAGGACAGAAGTGGATTACTGGAGTTTAAAAACAGTTTTCTCACAAAGTTGTATAGTGACCGCCCTCGACATTCTTGCACTTTGACCCACAGAAGAGTAGATCTACTGCTTCTCCACCGTATCAGCTCTGTTCATTTTCAACAAAAGACTCACACATTCTACTACAGAATTAACAGACAAGTTTCTGTAAGATACAGACCTTTCATCTCACTATTACAGGCTCTTCATCTCTTGCTAGAAGAAAACCGCTTAAGTTATCTTCATGTAGCACCCATGGGTCAGTAAGGGTCAATGTGTGTAAATAAAGGCTGAATTCTTCTGACCTCTCCAATTACCAGACCTTTAGGATCCAAGATCAATGGCCACTCGGACCAATTAGTCCCCATGTGACACTAGATCACCTACGAAAGAGAGATAAAACCAAAAGATCTGTACGGAGCAACAGACCACCATGGTATTCCATAGAGTAAATAGTTTGTCATTTCAAATAAGCAGTCAACTACTCAGGATTCTGTCAAGATGCATAATAGGATACTTTATAAACAAAGCATTAACTCCAACTAATGAATAAATCTGCATAATTTAAGACCAAATCTAAAAGACTGAAGTGATGAGTGTGCATTGCTCTCTAGATGTTGGATCCTTTCTAAACATATGGTTAACATCAAGGCCACATAGGTGCATCAGTTCCCTGAAACTACTCTGTTCAGCTCTAATCTTATCTGCACACACACAACAGTTCTACAGACAGCTGGAATCCCTCATACTTTAGAGACATACCAAAAGAGAACTGTGGCTGATTTCTAGATTTGAGAAGATTTACATTTTATTGCATCACATCACCCTTTGACATTTTCTAAAACTTTTTACAGCCCAAACATTTAAATTTGCTGACAATTTACTCACCCTCAGGCCATCCAAGTAGATGAGTATGTTTCTTCGTTGGAACAGATTTGGATAAATTCAGCATTACATCACTTGCTCACCAATGGATCCTCTGCAGTGAATGGGTCCAAACAGCTGATGAAAACATCACAATAAATACTACATTTCTAACCACAGTGAAATTCATAAAAAAAAAAAAACGTTTGCTTTTCAGATGCAGCTGTCACAATATCATTTAATGATAGGGGGATCTCTAATAAACGTCTAACTATAACTCTCCAAGAACGCTTTGTTTACTTTTTAGTAGAGATTTTTACAAGCATCTACTTGAGTGAAGAAACCTGTCAGAGTGAGAAAGTGCAGCTCAAACTGCAGATGGGCTTTATCAGTTTTCTCCCTCCTACTCTGTTTACTCAGTCGCCTGTTTTTCCTGCCTATTACTCTCCTTCCCTTCAAGAATGTGGGGGTATTTTTATCCCTCAATCCTTTCCATCCTGTGCAATGCCAATTAACCAAAAGAATTAAAATGATGTATAATGTATATTTGAAGTCTCTGTGCATATACAATTATTGAAGCTTTAGGCAGGCTGATGCAGAATCTATATTTTGGTAGTGATCGGGCACAGAGCAGCTCAAAGGGAGAAAAAAAAAACAAAGCAAAGGTGATATATTGAGGTTTTAGTGAATCAGACCAACAGTGGTCTTCTGTCAAAATATAACATTAAATTAAAAAAATAAATAAATAATAACAATAATAATAATAAGAAGAAGAAAGAAAGAAAAAACACTACCTTGGAAGTAACAAACGATCAACTCACTAAAGAAAGCAAGCATATGCTGTAGGTAGACATTCTTGTCCAGTGTGTCTGTTCTTCGTCTGTCCACACCTCAGAGATGGTGTTCCTCCAGGGACACTTCATTTCTCTTTGACCCTCCTCAGCAATGCCTACATGCATTCCACCACTCATCCTTGACCCCACACAGGTCCACACCAGTCAAATGTCTCTCTTTTCAGGTGCGCCCGCACGGCTCATCACCATACTGTTCGGATCTACTGACTGACGGTGGCTGTGTGGCTCTGCTGGTTGTGGGTTTCTTGCTAGTGACTCCACTCCTAGTTCTGGCCTTGGCTGCGTACTGCCGGCTTGCTCGTCACCTTCAGCTGGGTCTGTGTTTTATTCCGTACAGCCGTGCCGTCTACAAGAACCTTCCAGCTACCCAGTACCGTGGCTTGACAGGGGGCTGCTGTGGACAGCGATCTGGGAAAGGAGAAGGGAAGGGGAAGGTGTGGGTGTAAAGGAAAAGGACTACACTTCTGTTGTACTGGAGATATGGAACGTTGTGAAAGAACACAGTACACATTATAGACCAAAAAATCCCAATCTATATGACAGACAAAGAATTCCTATTTACCAATTTACATTTTTTTTATAGACAAATACACCATGTTTGTCAATTTCTGATGCCTACATATTTAATGCAACTATTATAGCACAATCAGTTTTAATTAGTCAATTTCAGTACTTGACATTTATAAAATAATCTAATTCAAATATCCAAAAATGATGTGTATGTACTCTTTGTATAACAAACACTATCTGCCTTATAAATAGTCAGCACATTTTTCTTAAGACATTGTCAAAAATATTTTATATTTTTTTCTTGTAACCTGTACAGTGTTGTGTATTTCCCTTTTCTTAAATGTTAGGCCTATATACGAATCATTAAAAACTGTAATTTCACAGAACTGATGGGCTGTTCTCCTAATTTTGCACAAGATTTATTTAGACAAAATAAAAATTACTCATAAGCCCGATTCAGAGGGAAGTTGTTTCTCATGGGGACACGTACATAGAATGCATATTTATTACTGGAAAAAAATACTGTATTTACAAGAACAATATTTCATAACTGCTCCACCACAGCTAGTGGGAGCTGTTAACCCGTTTAATCCCAAATTTTTCCAGACATGAAAATATCCAGATAGTGTGTCATTAGAGGCCCTTTGAAATAATCATGAATTTTTTTTATTTTTTTTTTTATGCAAGTTTTTTGGAAAAGTGTGTGAAAAATTGTGTTTTATAGTCGTCACAATTGTGACCGGTGGGATAATGTGTATACTGAATTAACATTTCTGCAGTCATAAAAACTGTTATATATCTCAGCCCAGCTATTTTAAACCGTTTCATCACATTCTAGGGTTACTATTATGCCTAAAAACCCTTGTACAACACTGATAGGAATACTGAGATAAAATACCCCAAAAAAAACAACAACAAAAAAAATCATCAACGCATTTCAAAATTGTTACTTTAATGTAACATATATCATAAAATTGTAGTATTAGTGCTACCAGTATTACATCAATATTGTAACTTATTTGTAACATTTGAACTTTTAATTTAGTGCAATATTTTGTTTATTTCATTAGGTACCAGTACTCATTCATTAGGTACCAGTACTCATTCATTAGGTACTAGTACTCATTCATTAGGTACTAGTACCTATTAAATAGACACTAGTACCTATTCATTAGACACTAGTACACATTTATTAGATACTAGTACTTATTTGAAATGTTACTAGTAAGATTTTTTTATTTTACTAGTAATTTCTTAATTGAACTCTACTGTAGCCATTTGGACTAGTCATAACATAAGACAAGTAAAAAAGCAGATCTGACTAGTAAGATAAGAATTGTTACTAGTAATAATTACAAAAGATACTAGTGTCTAATAAATAAGTACTAGTATCTAATGAATGCTTACTAGTAAAATATTTAAATAGATACTCGTCATTATTCCAATAATTACTAGTCAGAAATTAAAAGACGATATCAAAAACAGAATAACTACCACTACCTGTTCATTTGCAGATATCGTCAACCTCATAAAGAACTTAATTCAAACAGATCATTACATAAACATGAGTACCTCTCAACCGTCCAATCAGAGTCCACGTGGTAATACAATACATTAATATGCTTAATTAATTTGATTGTTAAATAGGGCTAACTGGCTTTGTATGTTAGCCTATCTTGCTAATTGGTTACCATGATTACCTAAGATTACAAACATGTTGTCCAACAAAAGTATAATGATTTTTTTTACTCCAAATTCACTTCATAACATCAGTCGAGTCTTTGAAATAACTTATTTTTGTAATCTGACATGGCTTCATTAAACAGAATGAGGCAGAAATCATGCCACTTAAAATTATTCTATAGTGATAAAGGCTATGTCAATTAGCATAGTATTTTAAATATACTTTATTTTTTTTAAAATACCCGCGATTGCTTGAAGAACACATAAAATCATATATTGTCGCAATCATTGTTTATTGTCTTCATGTTTCATCAGTAAAACATCTATATGCATGTTATTCAACTACTAGGCTACATCTACAGCAAAAGCTGAATGTCTTTGTCCATAAGGGATTTCCTGGAATGTCATCAGTGTGTCTCACTTGTGGAGTTTCTGTGCAAGGGCGCCTTCCGGCGACGAGTATGAATGAAAAAGTAATTACATTAATTGAGTACTCATTATTGATCACAAAACCCTAATTACTTTGAGGTAAACATTTGCAAATCCTTACGTTTTTCTCCAGTGTAGAGAAGTGTAAATTTTTTTTCTTTTTCTTGCAGCTATATTTATTATTATATTTATTCTTAAATACTCAGTTTTGTATATTATAGTGAAATAGTGTTATTACAAAAGTAATATTCCTTATTTTGTTTAATGTTTTTATTTAGATAAAATAACCATAATCATTATTAGTTATACATATATATATATATATATATATATACAGTGGGTACGGAAAGTTATATATATATATATATATATATATAAAAACATTTTTTGCCCAATTGTGCAGCCCTACAAGTAAAGCAAACCTGGTGTTATTTTTTATTTTTATTATTAATAATTTTTGGTCTTTTTTTCCAAATAAATAAAATGTTTGTCTGAAAACCATAAGGTTTGGATTTTTTTTGGGGCCCTGTACAGAACATTAATGTTAAAACATTCAATGTCTGTAGCACCAGTGCTATATGCAAAAAAGTTAACGTACAGCCCCGGTATGGTATTTATCGTTTTTACTGGAGGAAAAAGAGGAAAATAATAGATAAGAAAATTGGTGTCTTATCGCCATGCTGTCACCAGAGCTCACTCGTACGATGACCAACAAACACATTAGGCTACTGTTTACAAAATTACAGTGTTTACAAAACTGACAAAAATACGTTTTCTATGTGCTTCTGTACAAATTATTGTTTTTTTCTACGTGGTTCACTCAAAAAAAAAAATAAATAAATAAATAAATAAAGTACATCCGTCTCCTTGTTTAAGTTCCCTGTCTAATCTCTCTCCTATATGTTGCTGGTTCATTAATGGCGCTTTTCCACTGCGTGGTACAACTCGGCTCGGCACGGCTCAGTACGGCACGGTTTGCGTCTCCACTGCAGTTCAGTACCGCTTTAGAGATTTTGGTAACGGTACGGTTCACTTGGGACCTCAACCGAGGTGGTACTAAAAAAAAGTACCAGGTACCAGGTACTGTACCAAGTGGAAAACCCCCCAAAAGTGAACCGTACCGTGCCGTACCATGCACGTACCATGCAGTGGAAAAGTGCCATAATATTCAACATACGAGTACCATACTGGGAAGAAATGCAAATTTAAAAAGTACGAGTATCTATTAAGTTCAGGATATCTTTGGTCTAAAAGTAACTAAAAATAAGCACTAGTTCTATTTTTTCTTAAGTAGAGTATAATTAAATCACTATTGGAATAAGTACTAGTATCTAATAAATAAGTACTAGTATCTAATAAATAAGAACTAGTATCTAATGAATAAGAACTAGTATCTAATGAATAAGTACTAGTAACTTTACAAAAGACACTAGTACATAAAGAATAAACACTAGTACTTAAAGAATAAGCACTAGTAGTTAATGAATAAGTACTAGTACTTAATGGAAAAGACACTAGTATCTAAAAAATAGGTACTAGTATCTAATAATAAGTACTAGTACTTATTCATCAGGTACTAGTACTTATTCATCAGGTACTAGTACTTATTCATTAGATACTAGTACCTATTTTTTAGATACTAGTGTCTTTTCCATTAAGTACTAGTACTTAATGGAAAAGATACTATGGAAAGCCGTTGTGACATTTAATCTATAAGCCGTACTAGTATCTATTTTCATAGTACTAGTACCTATTTTTTAGATACTAGTGTCTTTTCCATTAAGTAGTAGTACTTATTCATTAATTGAACTCTACTGTAGCCATTTGGACTAGTCATAGCATCAGACAAGTAAAAAAGCAGATTTGACTAGTAAGATAAGAACTGTTACTAGTAGTAATTACACAAGATACTAGTGTCTAATAAATAAGTACTAGTACCTAATGAATAACTACTAGTATCTATTAAATAGGTACTAGTATTCACTGTCTGCAGCATCAGTGCTATATGCAAAAAAAGTTAACATACAGCCCTGGTATGATATTTATTGTTTTTACTGGAGGAAAAATAGGAAAATAACAGACAATAAAATTGGTGTCTTATCTCCATGCTGCCACTAGAGGTCACTCGATGACCAACAAACACATTAGGCTACTATGTTAACGAAATTACAGTTTACAAAACTGACAAAAATACGTTTTCTATGTGGTTGTGTACAAATAATTGTTTCTTTTCTATGTGGTTTCCTCAAAAAAGTACATCCATCTTGTTTCTGTTTCCTGTCTAATCTCTCTCCTATTTGTGCCGGCTCATTACTATTCAACATGCGATTACCATACTGGGCAGAAATGCTAATTTAAAAAGTACTAGTATCTATTAAGTTCAGGATATCTCTGGTCTAAAAAGTTACTAGTAACTAAAAAATAAGTACTAGTTCTATTTTTTCTTAACAAGAAGAGTATAATTAAATACTAGTCACTATTGGAATAAGTACTAGTATCTAATGATTAAGTACTAGTATCTAATGAATAAGTACTAGTAACTTTACAAAAGACACTAGTACCTAAAGAATAAAGACTAGTACCTAAAGAATAAGCACTAGTAGCTAAAGAATACGCACTAGTACCTAATGAATAAGTACTAGTACTTAATGGAAAAGATACTAGTATCTAAAAAATAGGTACTAGTACCATGAAAATAGATACTAGTACGGCTTATAGATTAAATGTTAAAACGGCTTGCCATAATGGGACACCGTACTGTCTTGTGGACACGTGCACGCGGCGGCCATTGTAAGTCCGCAAGTGCAGTGTGCCACTGCCTGTAGACTTCTACGCCATCTGATTGGCCGAGAGTCTACAGTCTACAATCGGCAAGAAAAATGATTAAACACAAAAGAGAGAAAAGGGTAAGTTGACATCTGTTAATATTACTGGCTAGTAAATTGACGATGACATTAAGGTGACCAGATTTCTGAAATGAAAACGGGAGACGTTAGAAATACGATCACATTTGTGATTACTGTGTTAGTACAAAAACATTTAAGGACGCAATCCAAGTTTAGGTTTATACATATTGTAATGATACTATTACATGTGTAAAAAAAGGCATTGAAAAAGCTAAATACACAATTACTACAGAATTCAAAAACATTTTCTAACTATTGCAAGCTATTTTAAGGCTGGTATTTAAATTGGATTTGCACATTAATGTTAGTTATGGTGATGTTTCTGAGGTTTATTTATGAGGCTTAACTAATTGGCTGAAATTGAATACATTGCTAATTACATGGTGAATATAGAAAGCTTACTATTATGAGTACAATAATTACCTTCAAGGTGGTGTCTTTATTCCAGTGCACCTTGATATGGCGATGCCAGTCATCCATCCGTCTTCAAAACCCCAGTGCTCCAGAGGCTGTCAGCAGGCCATATTGGTGGCGACAAATGAGACCCGTGCCTACAGAGACAGAAGAAAGACATTTCCTCTCCCCCTGAACAGCTGCTGAAGGGACCCCCACGCCATACTGAAAGCAGTGTCTGGGGAAGTTGGTCGTACCATTTGGCCAATATCGGGCTTGTGGCAAATGATGTAGGCTACATGAAGCAGTAAGCATTGTAGCAAATTAGCTCAAAAGGGAATTATATTTATAAGTAATTATAACTGGTTATAATTACTCAGGATTGGGAGGGTTACTTTTAAAATGTATTCCGTTAGTTACTTCATTAAAAAAGTATTCAGTAAGGTAATCCAAGTACCACAATATAAAAGTAATGTAATCTTACTTAAAAATTACTTTTAAAAGTAAAATTACTTTTGGATTACTTCAAGTTACATATGTAAATAAAGTAAAAAAAAGCAATATCTAAGTACTTTTACAAGAACCAGAAGCAGAGAGTGCTACACGGGTGTCTTTATATAGCCACTGGTGCTCACTGGATGTGATGGAGGTAAAAATCTAATTATGTTTATAATTACATTTATAATTATTTTTAATCAAATTTATAATACAATTACAAATACGAAATACTTCCAAGGCACTCACGTGGTAAAATAAAAAGCCTTTAATGAACTGGGCTTAAATCATTACAACTAGTTAAAAGTAGATCTACGCGTTTCGGCAAAACAGCCTTCTTCAGGACACACATCAATTGCTCAAACAGGTATTCTTAAACTAGTTTTAATTACTGAATCATCAAATGGCACTTTTCCACTGCAGGGTACGGCTCGGTACAGTTCACTTTTGTGGGGTTTTCCACTGGGCACAGTACCTGGTACTTTTTTTAGTACCATCTCGGTTGAGGTTCCAAGTGAACCGTACAGTTACCAAAACGTGACGTGTAAACTCTGCTGATCACAGATTGGCCGGAGAGAATCGTCACTACCTGCATCACTGAACTTGCGACACAAACACAAAAGAACCGCTAGATTTAAATCAGCACAGCCAGCGAAGGATCGAACGCAACTGTTTTGAACGAGCGCACCTTTTTTTTAACAACCAAAAAGTTTTGTTGTCTGTTGCGGAAGAACAGACGTTCCTCTCGTTGATAGCAGAGGAGCAGATCCAGCGAGAGCTTGATGGGGCGACGCGGAATGAAAAGTTTTTTTTTTTTTAAGGAGTCATGGTAGTAGAGGCGGCGCAACTATAACGACGTGTGAATAATCCCGCCCACTCTAAAGCGGTACTGAACTGCAGTGGAAACGCAAACCGTGCCGAGCCGAACCGTGCTGTGCTGTACTGAGCTGTACCGAGCCGAGTCGTACCACGCAGTGGAAAAGCGCCATAAATGACTATTCTTCACAAAAATCCCAGTCTGTGCCAGGTACCTAATATCCACATAACACATGCACATAACAAAACTGACACACATGCATGCAGTGGTGTATAAAGTACCTGAAAGCCATACTCAAGTAAAAGTACAGATATCTTACCAGAAAAAGACTTTGGTAGAAGTTGAAGTCACCGTTTAGAATATTTCTAGAGTAAAAGTCTTAAAGTATGTGATATTTATTGTACTTAAAGGGATAGTTCACCCAAAAATGAAAATTTGATGTTTATCTGCTTACCCCCAGGGCATCCAA
>NW_015552547.1:432521-433330 GCF_001515605.1 Sinocyclocheilus anshuiensis
GAGCCGTACCGAGCCGAGTAAACTAGTGTTAATTAATAGTGCCAAAAAGACAGCTGGTTAATATGTGGGTGTGGCTAAGACTAGCCTCTTGTTACAAAGACAGAAAGAAAAAAAAGGGGGGGAAAATAATAATTAAAAAAATTAAAAATAATAATAAAATAATAATAATAATAATAATAATAATAATGAAAAAAATATAATTTTGACTTAAGTCTCTCGTTGTAGAAGCTGTTTCTATCTATTTCCACCTCTTATTGAACATGAGATAGATTCAATGCCAATCACTTTAAGGGAACTCTCAGTGACATGACCCACCTCATTATAATGCCTCGCCATAGGATACATTTTTCACACGAATAGCATATTCAGACAACTTCAGACAAAACTTAATAGCTTAACAAAATATTGCACATAACCACTATTGCACATAAAGGGCAGTAAAAAATTTATTAAAATAAAAAAAACACTTCACTTATGCTTGCTATAGGACTACAGAACAATTTATGCCCCTTGAAATGTACAGGCTGTGATGCCAGGTTGACGATTTAAAAAAACACCTTAATAAACAAAAAAGCTACAATGAAAGAACTAAGAACTAAAATGAAAGAACAAAATAATTATATAATTTCAAAAGTTTTCGAATAAATATACTTAAACATACTTCGTTTTAAAACAAACACAAGGCTAGAAACAATTGACATTTTGTTAAGCAATTCAAATATCTATGCCAACAGAATTTTAGAAGTAAACGAGAGGGGCGGGGCCAAGAGCCATGGGAACGGAGCGAGGCCGGTGGAGTAAATGCTAAT
>NW_015552547.1:433434-452040 GCF_001515605.1 Sinocyclocheilus anshuiensis
AGAACAGACGTTCCTCTCGTTGATAGCAGAGGAGCGGATCCAGCGAGAGCTTGATGGGGCGACGCGGAATGAAAAAGGATTTTTTTTTTTAGGAGTTGTGGTAGTAGAGGCGGCGCAACTATAACGACGTGTGAATAATCCCGCCCACTCTAAAGCGGAACTGAACTGCAGTGGAAACGCAAACCGAGCCATACCGTGCCATGCCGTACTGAGCCGTACCGAGCCGAGTCGTACCACGCAGTGGAAAAGTGCCAAAAAGACAGCTGGTTAATATGTGGGTGTGGCTAAGACTAGCCTCTTGTTACAAAGACAGAAAGAAAAAAAAGGGGGGGAAAATAATAATTAAAAAAATTAAAAATAATAATAAAATAATAATAATAATAATAATAATAATAATGAAAAAAATATATACATATAACAGTGTAGATATAAAATTGTACATCAATAGTGCAAATTACAAAAATAGTAAAAAAAAAAAAAAAAAAAATCAATTTCTTCATTAACTCCTGGGGACTTAGTCACCCCTCCGTATGAATCCAAAAAGTCTCTCGTTGTAGAAGCTGTTTCTATCTATTTCCACCTCTTATTGAACATGAGATAGATTCAATGCCAATCACTTTAAGGGAACTCTCAGTGACATGACCCACCTCATTATAATGCCTCGCCATAGGATACATTTTTCACACGAATAGCATATTCAGACAACTTCAGACAAAACTTAATAGCTTAACAAAATATTGCACATAACCACTATTGCACATAAAGGGCAGTAAAAAATTTATTAAAATAAAAAAAACACTTCACTTATGCTTGCTATAGGACTACAGAACAATTTATGCCCCTTGAAATGTACAGGCTGTGATGCCAGGTTGACGATTTAAAAAAACACCTTAATAAACAAAAAAGCTACAATGAAAGAACTAAGAACTAAAATGAAAGAACAAAATAATTATATAATTTCAAAAGTTTTCGAATAAATATACTTAAACATACTTCGTTTTAAAACAAACACAAGGCTAGAAACAATTGACATTTTGTTAAGCAATTCAAATATCTATGCCAACAGAATTTTAGAAGTAAACGAGAGGGGCGGGGCCAAGAGCCATGGGAACGGAGCGAGGCCGGTGGAGTAAATGCTAATGCGCGACACCTGCGCCACTCACCGATCTCGAGTCCCACGGAGGAGCTCCGGAAGGATAAAAGGAGGAGCTACGACAGTGAAAGACGAGAGAGGACCAGGCCTGGATTTTATTTTGTGTTTTGGTTCTGTTTGTGTGCAACAGTCGTCCGCGAGGGGCTGGCACGCTATTTTGTGTTTATTTTATTATTAAAGTTTTGTTCAAATGTTCGCCAGTTCGCGCCTCCTCCTTCCCGACCTACGAATGTTTTTACATCAACCTTACCATGAAAAAAGAAAGTTTTTACCAAAAGAACAAAACCCTATTTAAGTTGTGTGTTTAGGTCTGTATTTTACTGCATTAACATGCTTTACTAGAAATTTGAAGGAAATCGTTATGTTTATCCACCACATACGAGGGGTTCACCCAGAGTAAAATTACATTTTCATTCGACTTTATTTCATGTTTTCAAATGAGAGATCAAAGGCTGTCCATTTTTTCATTTATGTCAACAGTAAGCATTTTGTAGAAAGATGGAAGCCTTTCTGAAAAATTAATAAACTCACTTTGTCTAAACAGCGATGATTTTTGGATTTATATAGGCTAGATATATGATGTCAGGACGCTTCAGCGCTGTGTCACGTCCGTAACGTTTTAAAGATTAAGTTTATATCATATAGTAATTATTAATGCAATTAACTTGAAACTTTCTGTACAAAGCCAACTTATGGCCATGCTAATTATTATCAACAGCTTATCTCTATTCTTTGCTCTTATCAACCGTATAATGCGTTATGGACGTGACCGTTACGGACGCTTCTTATTAAATCTTAAGCATACCGGCACGCATGTTTACCACGTTGCTGATGACTGATAGCCTACTGTGTAGGTCTATACTGCTGTGATCTGTTTCAGGCTTTCCGTATCATAACATTTAAGAAATTAATTCATTCTAACATTTTAGAAATTGCATTCTCATCAAGAACATCGTGGAGGTTTAGCTAAGACTGCAATGATGCAATGATGAACTGCCTTTAACTGAAAATTGAGTGTTTACTAGTGCTGTGTTCAAAATATTGATACGACGATGTATCGTCACAGAGATTTGACGATACGAGTATCGATACAGCTGGCCCTGTATCGATATTGTGGCACGTGTGCAGCAGTGGACCACGCTTAATTTGTTTAAAATTTTACAACGTTTAAAATTGAGTAGAAAAGTGCGAGTTTTCTAAAAAAGAATGAATAGAGCATATATAGGCTACAACCAGGTTTAATCTGGCCGCAGAGGAACACAACTGGGTTGCCTAACTTGCGGACGCGTCGAGTATAAATCAGCCTCGAGCGTGTGTGCGTTAGATACTTTTTATACAGTCTATGGTTAGATACAGTGAAGACAGAGCGTTAGTTTAGAACTCTTCAATTTTTTTTTTTATTGTAGAGAGTGTGTTAATTTGTGCAATGATAACCTACCAGCAATGTAAATGATTTTTTCAATATATTAGAATGAGTACATTACAACATAAATTTATTAGAACAAGGTACATTATTATTTATGGGCTTAAAAACGAGATGCAAACAATCAGAATATTGTACCTGGTGGGGAGTGCACAATGTAAACATGAAACATATGCAATTACCTATATTGTACTGTGGTACAGTTATGGAGGCCCTTTATAATGCAGAGGTCAACTGCCTGCTCTGCCAATAGTTAGAAATGGCACTTTAGTAAGCATTGTTTAATAAACAGCTGTTTTTCTAAATTCTGCTGAGGTGAAATTCAGTGCAGTCATGTATCGTGATACGTATCGTACCGTGGCCTCGGTATCGTGATACGTATCGTATCGTGACTTTGCTGGTGATACACAGCCCTAGTGTTTACTATTATCATTTTGCATTGACAATATTTTCCTAATTAATGCTGTACAGTTGCTTTGACACAATCTGTATTGTTAAAAGCGCTATATAAATAAAGGTGACTTGACTTGACTTGACTGCATTTGCTGTGCGGGTCAGAAATGCAGACTGACTGTGCAGGACAAATCGCCAAAACTTTTTCAAATGCCACAATGTTCATTGTCAATATTATCTTCTTTAAACCTTTTATGTGTTTCAAATAACTTGTGTCGCTATCTGCGCTGCATTCATGCAGAGAGCACGCTCGCATGCTGCTGAGTGAGATGCGCAAGAGATGTGCCGTGGAGTAACATCATTCATTCTTATTTGTCTAAATATTTTTTCTTTGTTACAAATTTGTTTGCTTTTATTTTGTATCACTGCATGTTAAAACTAATTCATTATGTTATGCAGATGCAGAATGTGAAATGAAATCTTATTCACAGTCTAGCATTTTATAAATATTTGTACAATATATATTCAGCATATTTAACTTAACCTGTTTTGTGTATATTTATTATTTAATGCATAAGCGATTTATTAAAACAAGTTTATGAGAGTCATTAAAACAAGCTTATGACTGCGACAATTTAATCTTGATCAACAACATCAACTAATTGGAGTGGCATCGGCCTGTTATTAGATCATTTTAAAAGGTCAAATAGCCTTCCATTTGCAGGCTATAACTGTATCTATTTTATTTATTATTTTATTTATTTTAATGCGGATCCCACAGCGTTAACCTAATATAAATGTGCTCTAGGCTATTATTCATATTCAAATGATTGTGCGGAAAATAATGAATGCTCAAGCATGACAGTGAGGTGCCCGCGCGATCACTTGCATTTTTTCCTGATAATGAAATTGGTGTGCCTTACATACATGAGAAATATATCTAAAGAAAGCTTGTCTACTTTTAAACGAACCAATTCAAAACTAAATCAAATAGGCCTACTCCCTGATTATGTAATCTGTGAATGCATTTCTCTCGAAAGGTGCGTCCAGTGGAGATTTCGTGAATTTCATCTTTGCAGCCGACAAGGACTCATAAAACATTAGTTTATTAATAAATAATTAAAATGTCCCTTTTTTCACAATCATTAGGCTACATTTGGCTGTGCTTTGTGGCAACCTTTATGCGTGTACCTGAATATACTTGAATACATGGAATATGCTCATTATGGAGTATTATGTTTATATAATATAAACATGCGATTAGTAATGGCCTAAATGAACGACTACTAGTAACTAAAAATCTTTAGTGTGGGGCAGCCCTATTAAATACCCTCTATCTCTATTAAAGTTTTTAAAGCATTTCCATAGTCATATAAATTCCGCTTTCAGAACTGTCACGTCCCTATGATTTTTCCTCTGAAAAAAAAAAAAAAAAACGAAAATTGAAATAAAATTGATATTTTATGCTTTGTCAATCCTTCTCCATTCAGTAGATATTGTTGCTTCTGGTTTGTGCATTGTAAATCTATTGTAGTCTACGGACGCTTCATATTAATGTTTGCCTTGCTGATGACTGATAAAGGTCTACTGTTGTGTCAGGCTTACCGTATCGTAACATTTTAGAAATGCATTCATTCTAATAACGTTTTAGAAATCGCTCAGCGGGAGCTTAGCGGAGATAGCCTAAGCATGCACAGGCGGACTGCATGAACGTTTGCCAAAACTATTTTAAATGTTGTTCATTGTCAATATTATCTTGTTTAAACGTGTTTCAAATAATTCTTGTCGCTGCATGCATACAGAGTGCAAGATTTTGCGTGTTCGGCGTGCATGCTGTGGGGTTATCTTTTTTTTTTTTTATCTACATTTTTTTCATTACACATCTTGTTTCGTTTAATTTCGTATCATAGTAAAATAATTCACTTTTTTATGCAGATGCAAAACGTGAATCTGCGGTCTTCGCAGTCTATTTACTTAACCTGTTTTGTATCTTAGTTATTTAATGCATAAGCAAGTCATTAAAGGAATTTTTCAGCGGCATTCGTTTAATCTTGATCATCAACGAATTGGAGCGGCGTTGGTCAGTTATCATTTTAAAACGTCAAATAGCCTTCAATTTATAGGTTATAACTGCACCTGTATTTTAATGTGGATTCCAAACTCTTGCGTTAACCTACAGGCTATAAATGTGCTATATTTTTGGCCCGTGTTCAAATGTTTGTGCGGAATATTAATGCGCACGCATGAAAGGGAGGCGCCCACACGATCACTTGCATTTTTTCCTAATAATGAAACAACTTAAAATCAATTCGAAACTGATTTTGTGTAAATTCATAACAACAAAACGTTGTGCTTTTGTAATAACGAAAACAAACTGCGTTTCTGCAGTCTCTTTCTCTGTGAGCTGAAGCGTGTCTCCAAAAAGAACCAAAACTCAGCATGTGTCTCTCACTTAGAGAAATGTATCTATAGAAAGGTTGAAATGTCTACTTTTAAACGAACCAATTAAAAACTAGGGATGCACCGAAATGAAAATTCTTGGCCGAAGCCGAAACCGAACAAAATTAAACACTGGGCCGAAGGCCGAATACCGAACACGGATTTTCGAGTTTTTTTCCCCATGTATTTTGCCCAAAAAAAATTCACCATTGCATAAATTAAAAAGCCAAAATGTGCTTTTTACTGTTTTGTCTTGCTTTTCAAAGAAAAAAAATCAATTACATAATTTGCATAAAAAAAATCAATTGCATAATAAAAAGTGCGCGCCTCTCACTCTGCGCTGGTTGCTATTTGATCGCGTCATATCATTGTTCAGTACAATTTATTCGGTCTTTTCGCTTATTCGGTTCGGTTGCCGAACATTCGGTGCATCCCTAAATATAAATTCACGTCTCGCGCACTTTAATGCCCTTTGAGGAGCCCTCTCGAACGCCACCCTCTGCGCATCGGTAGCCCCCCGGGATCACTTGATCGTTCGGCGCGGGACCGCGAATTTAACCACCCGTAACTCCCGAACCCCGGGGGCTATCGACGCGGGGGTGGTCTCATTCGAAAGCGGGCCTCTAGACGTACACTCGATTCACGTTCGAGAGGGTTCCTCGAGCTGAAGGGATCCCCCGAATTTGGTGCGGATTCGCCGCGCCGTTACGGAGATATGGCCGTTCAAAGTTTCAATGGTTTTCCATAGACTTAAGCTTTAAAGCATTTCATTCAGGTCGCCAGTAGCAAACAATGGAGAAACTAACTCTGCTGGACAAACTAAGTAATTACACCATTTCAAGCATTTTATCTGCGTTATATGTTCAAAGTTTCATATCGGCGGCATATTCGCCGATACTGATATATCGGCGACAGGCTCATATCGGCCGCTAATATCGGCAAAACTATATATCGGTCGGGCTCTATACATTTCACTAATACCTCTACCAATCTCTGTATGAAAATAAACACTTTTCTGAACATCCACCTTAGAATTTTTGGTTTTCATCATCTTTTTCATCTCTCTTGTTAGTTTCAACAATTCAGTGTCACGTCTATGATTAAACATATTGCTATACCAAATTTCAATAAAATAAAAATGAATTTTTAGAGCAATGTAGTGTGTTCCAATGTAGGCATGGGCCGGTATGAGATTTTGACGGTATGATAATCTTAAGCAAATATATCACGGATTCACGGTATCACAGTATTGTCGTTACAGCTCTAAAATGTGTTATTTTTAAATGACTGGGTTATTTTGATTTGCTGCTAGAGCTACTGCTGCCCTAAAAAAAAAGAAAAATAAAGACTGACATCTTTATTTTAACTTAAATCTGTAATTACACAGTTATTTAATTTTAGTTATATGATTCATATACATGAAGCAGATTCACTCTCTGACAGCAGGAGGCGCTGATACAGCATTTCCTTGGTTATCGCAGTAAACAAAGCAGAGCTGCGTATAATGTGAATTATACGAGATGAAAAGAAAATACCATCTAAACGTTTCTGAAGACAGTCAGTTCCCCTCAGAAACACATTCATATAAACCCCCAAATCAATATTTAGGATTTTCTTCCAATAGTTCGTGCATCATGAACAGTGAGTGATCTGCCTGCTACAGTATTTTTCTCGGTGCGTCCGTCTTCAACGTCTATGGCCTGTGTTAATGGGCGTTTACAGACTTCATATTTTCACATAAATGACATTTGGAAAATGATATGCATTGCAACGCAGTTTGTGCAAGTCCAGAACAGAGATCGGCTGCAATAAAACAATAAACGGCCGGAGTAATAATAAATATATTACACCAGAGACAGTAATATATTGGATCACTGTTACACCACAATAAAGAATGCATATCACTCTGTTCCACGGGCAGCTTTGGGGCTCTCTGATCACTGTTTAGTTCATCTAATACCGACCTACAGGCAGAAACTGAAATCAGCTAAACCTGTATTAAGGACCGTAAAAAGATGGACTAATGAAGCAGAGCAGGATTTACAACCAACAGGAGGGGGAGGGGGCGTGTTACTCTCTAACACGGCACTCAACCGGAGGGATTCCTACACTTTCAGTATTTGAGGAGACATGAAAAACAGTGCATACCACAGGAACGGTATAACGGAAAATATTAGCGGTTTTGAAACAGTGAAATTTTCAAATTGCGGTATACCTTGAAACCGGCAATCGGCCCATGCCTATTCCAATGTATTAGAAAGTAACTCCTTAAAAACTCTTCAAATTTCAATTCTATTTTTAACCAGAAAATCAGGGGAGAGCGCGAACGCAGTCCCCCACTACCAGAAATTATGCAGTCGAGATTCCCACATTTGGGGAATTCGCAGGGGTCAGCACAACCGGAGTGCAATGGCTGAGCCTCGCCCTGGGTGAACCACCTTCTTGATCATGGTATCTCCCCTGCCAGGTAAGTATGAATTCTACACTGACCCTGAAGGGGGAGCACTTAAGGGAACATTATTTTCAGTGATGATGAGACGTTACTTCACTCCATATGGTTCATCATCACGATCTAAACTCTCAATCTACTCTAAACTCTAGATCTTGTAAACCACTGGTCCTTAAGTTTTTACAGTAGTACAAAGACTACAGTGATAATTGACAACTACATTCAGACAGTTGGGCCTTCTGATGAAATGCTGCTCACTGCAGAGCAAATGGGTGGAGCTTACGTGTAGCTCCCCCTCGCTAGACGTCTTGTGAGGAGCAAATATAATTTGTTCCTAATGGGTGGAGGTAGAATATTCACCCGCACCCTAACCCTACCCACAACTCTATCCTTCCACCCCATTAGATGTCCAGAGAGGTGGAGCTGGAATTCATGCTACTCTGCAGTTAGTACCACTTGCTTCTGATTGGCCACAGTGCCTGTAGGTCTCTCCACCAATCATGTAGAAGATTGACTGAACTACCAATCAGACAAGAGATGCTCCAAGCTCTAATTTTGTCTGCTCATTGACACCATCACAAACATCATATTTTTCAGAATTTTACAGGAATATTATACAGGATTATATAACTAGAATGACAAGAAAGTGTACAATGTAGGATATAAGAGAGAAACCAAATGTAACAATACTAAAAATGTTTAGACATATCTGAATTTTCTGTGAGATTGGCAGATGGTTAAATACAGCTACTAGCTTGGTAGGCATTAGATGGTTCCCTCAAATACAGTCCAAAAAATGCATAAAATGAATGTCATGACAACCCTCAGACTGACTAGTTTTATTAAATAGGCCTACATTTATTAAAACATGGAAAAACTTTATAACAGTCACAAGCCTGTTATAGGATTGTGGAGAATGTAGTGCTATTCTCTTCCTTACCACGTGGGGCAATAGAGTGTAGTATTTTCGGTTTAAGGCATGCTATGTTGTAGAAGAAGACAGTACGACATAGAGCAGTGGTTCTCAACCCGCGGCCCGTGGGCCGCATGCGGCCCGTCACGAATTCAAATGCGGCCCACCATGCTGAACACAAAAGCAATTGCAATTTTTAGGGATATGGTTTGATGAAAGAGTTACATGGGCGGTGCATATTCAGAATATAGTGAACAAATGTAAGAAAATAATAAATACAATGAGGTGTTTAGTTGGAAGTGAATGGGGGGCAGATAGGATGGCATTAAAGGCCATGTATAGTGGATTGGTTAGATCTTTGTTAGGTTATGGTTGTGTGGTGTATGGATCAGCAGCAGAAACATCTCTTAGAAAGTTAGATAATATACAGCATCAGGTATTGAGATTATGTACAGGAGCTATAAAAACTACACCAATTACAGCACTACAGGTTGAAATGGGGGAAATGTCATTAGAAATGAGAAGGGTACAGTTATCAGTGAATTATTGGGTTAATTTACAAGGCCATAGTCAAGAGCATCCAACACTAGGTACTTTAAAGCCCTGTTGGGAAAAAGAGAGGAGGAAAATTAAAAGTTTTGGATGGACCGTGATACAGAAAGCAACAGAACTTGAAGTTAATCAGTTAAATGTTAGTCCAACTGTACCGCTACCTGTAATAAAACCTTGGTTACTTTCAGATGCTACAGTAGATTTTACATTGTTAGAACAGAAAAATAAGGGTAAGGAATGTAATTTATATAATGTGCAGACATATATTAATGAGTACTACAGCTATGTTCAGATCTACACAGATGCATCAAAGAGTTTAGACAATAAGGTAGGAGTAGCGTTTACTGTTCCAGAATTTCATTTATCAGTAAGGAAAAGGATCAGTGATGAGTTATCAGTTTATACAGGGGAAATGATTGCACTATTATTAGCAATACAGTGGATAGAATAGGTAAGACCTTTGAAATCAATTATTTGTTCAGATTCATGTTCATCATTGGCTAGTTTACAGTACAGTCACTCAGAAAGTAGACCAGACATTTTAATGGAAATAATGCAAACGTTATATAGAATTCAAATGATGGGGAGTACAGTGGTATTTGTATGGGTGCTGGCGCATATTGGTATCTAAGGAAATGAAACCGCAGATGAAGCAAAAGAAGCAGTTATAAACAACTATATTAACTTAATTGTTAATCTAAGTAAGAGTGAAATCAAGAGTATTATTAAGAAAAGACTGAAGGAAAGGTGGCAAAAACAATGGGATAAGGAGAAAAAAGGTCGGTGGTTTTACAGAATTCAAAGGAAAGTGGGAGAGATGAGAAGTGCAGGGAAAAACAGGAGAGATGAGATAGTAATATCGAGGATGAGATTTGGACAAACAAGATTAAATAGTACACTTTTTAAAATGGGTAAACATGATACGGGAAGGTGTGAATTTTGTGGACAAGAAGAAACAGTGGAACATGTTATATTGTACTGTCAGAAATATGAGACTGAAAGAAGGATTCTAATGCAAAATTGAGAAAAGATAAAAATGCAATTTACACCAAGATATATTTTACAAAATAACTCAAGGAATGAATGCTACAGTTTTATTTTTCAGTTCCTTAAAATAACTAATTTGTGGGAGAGAATTTAAAATAAAAATATATAAAAAAAGGGGGAAGGAAGTAAGTTACTTTTTTGATCCACACTCCATTCCAGTTGGTGGCGGAAATACACCATTTTGTTGTTTGTCAACCGCCAATAAAATTTCAAGACGACGACGACGACAGTACAACCTGCAGTGGCTGAAACATGGCCTTGCCCATGTGCTCAGACTCGTCTTTGTTGAGAAACTTGTGTTTTATGCTCAACTGAAAGTAAGTGAATCTGTTTGGTATGAAATGTGTGTTTAATTAATGTCTTACACAGGAAGTGTTATTTGAAAATTGAGTATGATGTCTTTTTGACTTTTGTAGAAGGTCTTTTTTCTCTGGAGAATTATGGTGCTTGATATGAAGACTGTGGAGGAAGTTTAAATAATGTCCTTTTGTTCACAAAGATCTTCATTTCATCGTTTACCCGTCGTCCTTGTACGGGACTTCCAATTTTCCATGAACTTTGGTATTGATTACTACAGGCACATGGATTAAAGGTGGCAGCTGTTTTGGACTCTTTGGCACAAGGAATGGAATTCAGATAAGACTTTATTCCCTCTCTCATTCTTAACTCATCATCCATGGACAGTGACATGATTTGGATTCTACCTTTAAGTGTGCTTTTGTGTGTTTGTTTCTGGTGTGATTTGGGGAGTTGTTTCAAATTTTCTTACTGAATATAAAAGACTGGTTTTGCATTGAATAAGTGACTCTTGATTAATGCCTTGTTGGGATAAACTATTTTAATGTGATAGGTTACCTTAAAAAATTGTATAGCAGTTTTTTTGGGCTTAGTTAGGCCTGAGACTTATAACGTGACTTTTACTATGGTTTATCATGCATGCAGATTATATTTTAAGTTAAGCTAAAATCAGTGAATTCATAAGACTGGTACAGTGCCTATCAGAGGATCTGTCTATGAGCAGATATATTAGGGATCTGCTGATAGACGCGGCTTTCAAATGCTCCCGTGTGTATCTGTGTAAGCAGGGCTGGGCAATATGACAAATCTTATATCACGATATGAGTAATTTTATTTCACGATAATATATATCAAGTTATTTTTGCTTCATATAAGGTCAATGATATCAAAATGTTTGATACCATAGAATAATCAATTATCGTCACCAGTGTCAATATCACAAACAACTAATGCTAGCCTAAAAAATTAAAAATAAAAAACAACTCACTGAAGACAAGTAAACAGTCAGCAATTAAATAAGCATTAGAAACTAATTACAGGCAATGACGACAAAAAACTACAGTAGAACAATTAAATAAGAAATCAGGGCTCACAAAATCGCTAGCCCGACGTCCCGGGGCTATTGTGTTTTCCAGTCGGGCTACCAAAATGTATCACTGCCCTGCCCGAAGGCACTTAAAAATGTATGTCACCATGTTTAGTACATTCCACTTGCACCTGTGTCTTTTGCAGCTTCTTGAACATAACGTGGTGTAGTAATGAGGTGCTAGTTCAAATTTAAAAAAATGATTCTACAAACCAAGTTTCATCTGCAGATATGGTCTTGTTTAGGGATCTGTGCCTTTGTGCATACGGACATCTGACTGCTAAGTAGGGATTTTAAGGTATCTAATATTTTTATACTTAATTTCCATGATCTAAATATTCTTAAAAATTAAAAGTTTGTCATTTGGAAGTGTGTGGCCTTCTTGCATTATTATGCTGTTACATTATGATTATATATTCAGTGACATAAAATGGTCTTTAAAATAACAATAATATCGCTTATCGCAATTATTTCTGGGGTAATATATCGCACAACAAAAAGTTGTTATCGTCACAGGCCTATATGCTACTAGTTTTTGCTGTGGTATCGAAGTAGTAAATTGATCTTTAAATAATAAGTGTTACTTAATAAAGAACCATATTTTTTTTGCTCATCTGAAAAATGATGCGATCTGTGACTCAAAATGTGATATGATAATGTAATATAATCCGAACCGTGAGATTTTTGATCTGTTGCACCCCTACTCTCTTGACTTGTTATTTGAAGAAAAATACAACATCTTTTATTCAGGCTAGTTAAATTCATTTGGGGCTACCAAAATCTGAAGAATGCCTGCCCGAAGGGCTACCAGGGATTTTGAAATTTTGCGAGCCCTGGAAATGCTACATTGTGTAAAGTCATCAAATGTATAAGAAGACTGCATATTCTTCTGTGTAAATAAAATATATATTTCTTCTTATTAAAGTTACAAAAGTGATATAATCAAGAGCAGTGAGAGATTTTCTTTTTTTCTGTTTGATTAAAATGAATGACAGACAGCGGGAATATTAAGATTGCTGTCACTTTAAGAGCTGCCCGGATCCATTATACTGTTACACATGCTTTTTGTTTTTGTTTTTTTCTCAGCTGTTTACTTTCACTTAAGACCTAAATTACTGTTTACACAAGGTACTGAAGCATTTCTGCATTTTTTTCTGCAAGGGTGGTTTATCAGATTTTTTTTTTTCAGTTTATTTAAACTATCTGGTACCCAAACTGAACAATTAAAATTTTGAGTAAACCACCATTACAATGTGTGTTTCATTTTAAATATCCATAAATGTAAAAAAAAAATGTTTTGCTTGCATAATGGAGTAATTACAGCACCTACCAGCAGGGGCAAACTAGATTAACCAGCCAAACTTTTACCCATTGCTTTTGCACACACATACGCCCAGACAAAAGGTTTGTGACTGAATAATCCCTATTTCTTGCATGCTGATTAAAACAAACAAACATACAAAAAATAAATAAATAAATTAGTGATGTTACGTTCAACATGGAAGCTCCAAAAGCTAAAATTTCACATCGAAGCACTGTATCGGAGCTTGATTCGTTTTGCCAGAAGCACGTGATCTATGACGTCCGAAGCTTTGTTCACCTGAAAACCATGTGACTGCTTCAGTATCTGGTTCAAACGAAGTGAACCTCAGCACCATTTCTAGGACTGTCAAAATGGCTGAAAAACTAAATTCGAATTTTGTTCGAATTTAAAAGGCATAATTTCAGTTAGGGGAAAAAAAGCTCCGTCTCCTGAGGCCACAAGAGGGCGAAATTCGAATTCGATATTCGAAATTTTTTTTGACAGCCCTAGCCGTTTCCTTTACATTATATTACATTATAATGCGCTAGCATTGCTTTTTTAAATCGTAATTTATATATTAAGGTCAAATGAACTTTGCCCATGAAATAATAGTTTAAGTACTGAGGCAGTGTTAAAATACAGAGATCACAGATTTAATTTATGAATTTATGTTTGATTTATTTGACTTATTTTAGTGGCAGTACACCGACACAAATGAATGACTTTGACAATGACCATTATTTATATACAATAAAATAAAACAGAGAATCATTACTACAACCAGATGTGAAACCAGCAGCTGTAATGGAACACAGCACTTTGGAATGTGTTATTCATTTTTATGACCAATATATGGCCACAGCATAATCCGTTTTGAAAAAGCTTCGAGTAATGAACCTTTTTCTGATGTTTTGAAAGCTTTGCTGGTTCGAAATGCTTCACTTCGCCATCACTAAAATAAATAATTAAATAAATAAATAGTAGCCAGCATCACTACTTCACACTTCATAGAGGTTAAACTACAACAATCCATCCCAAACATAATCATATATACTGACCACTAACAGCAATTTTTTACTCAACCAAAAATAAAACAAACTATTTCTTTACACATTTACTACTATCACGCATAAACAAAACTTTTTTTTAACCATTTTAGGGGGGGTGCACCGTTCCCGGAAGTACTGCAATACCGGGTCGATGCGTGGAGTGGACGGAGCAAGCCCCTATTCCATCTCCCTGTTCCAAAAATCAATTTAATATATGGTGCCCGGGTAGGGCACGTATCAGATATTAAACTGATAAGAACAGATACTACACTTGATCTTAGCCAAAAGGCCGAGAAGCGATGCCCACAAATGGTCAACAGCAGGAACCACATTCTTTGGCATGGCAAATTTGATGATGGTAAGCTTTTATTTAGTTAATTTTTTAACTCTAATAGTTCTTGTGCAGAATGCAATTGTTAACATAGCTCAGGTAAGGTAAGGCTTAAAGGGTCATGAAACCTCCCCTTATTTGAGCACAGGTCGTTCACACCTTAGACTTGAAAAAGGTTCAAGAAGTGGGCGTACAAAGCTGTGATAAAATGGGAGGGTAATGGGTGGGATGAGGGGAGGAGACAGTATGAGGAGGGGAGGGGTCAAAGCATAACAACACAACTCAGGAGTCCTACAATCACACTCACTACAGACACTAAAGAACAATGAGTGGAGATAAAGACAGAAGAACTGGGGGCACACTGCATTTTAAAAATATGACCATATATGATCAACGTAAAAACCTTAAGCAATATTTACAGCTATCATGAACAAATGAAGCAAGTTTTTAAAATTAGGCCTATACTTTCAAACATCAAATAAGCATTTTGTTATTTTAGGGCAGATATTATATGTATTATGTATATGTATTATCACAATCAAACATACTGATTAGGCTTGCCGCGATAGACGGTGCTGACGGTGTTAAGCCGCAACACCGGTTATGTCACTTGCCCACCGTGGCACCGACCCCCACATAGCCTATGTTTGATCAATTTAGCCTTCTCAAATCATCACGACTTGCCTAAAATAAAATTTATAGATATAAAACAGTTCAAGCATATCACAATGTTAGTTTAAATGTTTAACCTAGATAAATGTGCGCTGTTAGACTCATATCCAATCGTTTGTGCGGAGAGTGGAAGCTGAAGCTCTGCAGCACATGGAGGCGCCAGCACGATCACTTGCATTTTTTTCTAACAGTGGAAACAACTTAGAATAGGCAGTCATTTTTGTTCATAAAGGTAAGAGTAGTACGTCATTCCAAACTGTAAAGGGTCTACTTTTATTTGTCCACTCACAATATCAACCAAACGTTGTGCTTTTATAAAATAAAGAAAACAAACGCTTTCTGCCGTCTCTGGCTTGAACAGGAGCGCTTCACAATGATGAACCTAAACTCGGCGAATTGCCTCAGACATGATAATAATATATATAGAAAGCTTTAAATTACTACTTTAAAACGAAATCATTCAGTTTTATTTTATAATTCGGTACAATTTAAAAACAGCTTTTATATATATATACACATACACACACACACACACACACACATTTTACGGGTAGCTTGAATGTAAAACATTGTCATGAATTCGTTGTATTCCCATTTGAAAAACAATGAGGAGATGGCGAGTAATTTTTTTTCATCACCATAACTGATGGATGTCTAAAATATAAAAATAAGGAAAAGCCTAAAACAGGCCAGATTATAATTTGCGTTTTATTTTATAATTCGGTACAATTTAAAAACAGCTTTTATATATATATACACATACACACACACACACACACACACATTTTACGGGTAGCTTGAATGTAAAACATTGTCATGAATTCGTTGTATTCCCATTTGTAAAATAGCCAACAAATTAATTGCTGTAGGCTAACCCGATCTCATGAAAGTGCGTATAGCACGATTTTCTGCTTCTATTTTGAGTAATATTTATTTGCAGAAATTGACTTTGGCATGCAAAAGACTGATAATTTCATAATTAATGGCATGGCTGGTTCAGTCGACAGAAATACGGGACACACAGGCCTATAATAACTGCTGAAATGTTTGCGGGGCAAATCTGAGGTCAGTCTGAGTGCTCATGGTACGCACAGTGCGTACAGCCGTACACCTGCAGGCGCCACTGTTCCGTCCTATGTTCAAGGGGCTGCTGGAGAAGAAAAAAGAAAAGAAAAGAAAAAAAAACTGCTTCCCGCGCAAGGGAGAGGGACAGTCCATTAAACATATGGGGGATTTATTTTGTGTGTGTGTGTGTGTCTGATTATTATTAATTACCAGGCTGGGTTTCAGTACTTGTGGTATCTACAGATAATGTTCAATAAAATACACAAAATACACACAAACACAGGCATAAAAGACAAAAGCATAACGTAAACAGTTGGAGTTAGATTTGAACTGCAGGTGCTTGCCATACTGCTCTTATGTGGTATAGGCTATTTACAACTGACATTATAAAAAAAAAAAAAATGGCCACGAATCTAGTGCCTAAGCCAAATATTGTGTCGCCTATTTGGGTACATTTTGGCTTTGAGCCAGATGACAAGGGGCAGCCGGTGAATTTGGATGAGGCAATATGTCGTATTTGTAGAAGAAAAGTATCCGTCTCACGAGGAAATACCACTAATCTTTAGAACGGTGAGGCCGGCGATTTCGATGAAGGAGCGTCCGGAAGGACGTGACGACCCCGGGCTGGACTCCACTTCGTCCACGGTGAAAGCCGATCCGCCATTTAATTATAATCTTAATCCGTAAAGATGCAATTCTCTCTAAAGGCGCATGTGAGGAGATGGCGAGTCAGGATCGTCATCTTCAAAAATACACATTAAAAAATAATGAAAAATACGAATAAGAGCATAATATAGGTTACAAACTTATACTTAAATAGCCTACATTGAGTACTAATACAACTGTGTTTTTAATGTATTCACAGGACTGTCCTACCAGGTGGGGTAAATCGCGTTCTCGAGCAAGCCCCAGCCATTAGGATGGTGTTGGATGACCGGCGCAGCCAACATTTGATTCCGACGTGGCAGGACATCGAAGTCCTAGAATCCGTTAATGCAGCATTGAAGAAGGTCACGGATTTTACAGATACGCTGTCTTCCGAGAAGACAGTTACAGCGTCCTCTGTTAAACCAGTCCTACGGTTATTATCTGAGGATATTTTGCTCCCAACCGAGGAAGACACGGAGTTGACGCGCAACATAAAAAGAAAAATGGTTAGCGTCATGGAAGACAAATATAGTGCACCTGCAACACAGCAACTGTTGGCAAAGGCCACATTAATTGATCCAAGATACAGGGACATCAACCCCGGAGATGACGTTAAAGATGCGCTCCTGGAGGAGATGCTGGCAATGCCCGATGAGCGGAGTGATGGCGGGGATGGAGAAGGTGCCATGCGTACCTCGGCGGCTGGAGAGGGAGAAGGAAGTGCACCATCTCCTCCTCCTCCAAAAAAAATGAATCTTGCAGACCTGCTTGGAAAGAGAAAAGCACAGTCCTCCAATCCGGTCCCAAAAAGAATCCGTGCCGACACTGAAGTCGCAAGGTATTTGCAGGAGGAAGCCCTCGATCTGCACTCTGATCCGCTTGCCTGGTGGCGGGATAATCAGGCTCGATTCCCTCTTCTTTCGAAAGTTGCCAGAAAATATATGACTATATGCGCTACGAGTGCTCCCTCGGAGCATGTATTCAGTGCGGCTGGCAACATTGTCACTCTGTTAAGAGCTTCGCTGAAACCAGACAAAGTTAACATGTTGGTTTTCCTGGCAAGAAACTTGAAGACCGAAAAATAAAGCAGCAGGACTTGCCGATTCACTTAAGCGGCCCAGTAGTTTAACAATGATGTTCCTGATGTTCCCTTGTGTTGCACTTTGAAAAACCCAAATCAGATTCAAACACTTTTATGTTCCACTTTTAAAAATGTTGTTATAAATGTAGCCTTATTAAGTTAAATAATATTAATGATAATTTGCTGTTAAATTATTAAAAACTGTTCCATAATTCCTATTAAACTCAAAAGATATCGAAAAAACAAAGTTGAAATAAATGTAATTTTATTTTATTATTGTTAATATAATTTGCTGTTTTAATAATAAAGAAGACTGCTTTATTATTATTCATTTCCATGTTCATTTACAAGCTGCATGCGTTCTTAAATCATTTTATTTCCGCGGCGGGAGGGGGAGGGGGGTTGCGATTAACCGCAGTGATTTGTTGCGTCTTCACCGCGGTAAGAAAAATCCCATACCGTCACAGCCCTAATTAGGGCTGCACGATAAATCGAAATGGAATCGAGATCACTGAGAAGCTATGCAAACAGCTGATATTATCGTGAACGATTTCTTCGATTTCAAAATCGCACAATAAAATCGACTGCGATTTTTTGCGTAACTTGTCAGTGAACTACGGCTATGTGTAGTCAATTCTGCTCCATCTGAAAGCACGTGATGATGATTTCCTGCTGATTACAGAACCGGCTTTTTTAACAAAATG
>NW_015552547.1:452441-458160 GCF_001515605.1 Sinocyclocheilus anshuiensis
CCTGCTGATTACTTATCGGCATTACTATCAAAATGCGCATGACAATCGCATTCGATTAATCGTGCAACCCTACGTTGTACTTTGTTGTTGCATTCAAGCAATTGACGCCGAACTGCCGCTAATTCTTTTAAGCTATTTAAAAGCGAAGGAAAGCGAGGAAAAGAGGGAACGCCCCCGCGGTGATACCGGTATTGTCACACGTCGATTAACTGGTGGGAAAATTTCCTCACCGTCACAACCCTAATACTGACGTACAAATCCACAACTTGTTCACACATATGATAAACTCCTTTTAAACTAGTAATAGTTCCTTATAAACTGTGTACATTACGGTTCTACTTTTAACCAGAAAATCAGGGGAGAGCGCGAACGCAGTCCCCCACTACCAGAAATTATGCAGTCGAGATTCCCACATTTGGGGAATTCGCAGGGGTCAGCACAACCGGAGTGCAATGGCTGAGCCTCGCCCTGGGTGAACCACCTTCTTGATCATGGTATCTCCCCTGCCAGGTAAGTATGAATTCTACACTGACCCTGAAGGGGGAGCACTTAAGGGAACATTATTTTCAGTGATGATGAGACGTTACTTCACTCCATATGGTTCATCATCACGATCTAAACTCTCAATCTACTCTAAACTCTAGATCTTGTAAACCACTGGTCCTTAAGTTTTTACAGTAGTACAAAGACTACAATGATCATTGACAACTACATTCAGACAGTTGGGCCTTCTGATGAAAGGCTTCTCACTGCAGAGCAAATGGGTGGAGCTTACATGTAGCTCCCCCTTGCTAGACGTCCAGCAAGGAGGAGCGAATATAATTTGTCCTTAATGGGTGGAGGTAGAATATTCACCCACACCCTAACCCTACCCACAACTCTATTCTTCCACCCCATTAGATGTCCAGAGAGGTGGAGCTGGAATTCATGCGACTCTGCAGTTAGTACCACTTGCTTCTGATTGGCCACAGTGGCTGTAGGTCTCTCCACCAATCATGTAGAAGATTGACTGAACTACCAATCAGACAAGAGATGCTCCAAGCTCTAATTTTGTCTGCTCATTGACACCATCACAAACATCATATTTTTTCTAATTTTATCTGCTCATTGACACCATCACAAACATCATATTTTCAGAATTTTACAGGAATATCATACAGGATTATATAACTAGAATGACAAGAAAATGTACAATGTAGGACATAAGAGAGAAACCAAATGTAACAATACTAAAAATGTTTAGACATATCTGTGAATTTTCTGTGAGATTGGCAGATTGTTAAATACAGCTACTAGCTTGGTAAGCATTAGATGGTTCCCTCAAATACAGTCCAAAAAATACATAAAATGAATGTCATGACAACCCTCAGACTGACTAGTTTTATTAAATAGGCCTACATTTATTAAAACATGGAAAAACGTTATAACAGTCACAAGCCTGTTATAGGATTGTGGAGAATGTAGTGCTATTCTCTTCCGTACCACGTGGGGCAATAGAGTGTAGTATTTTCTGTATAAGGCATGCTATGTTGTAGAAGAAGACAGTACAACCTGCAGTGGCTGAAACATGGCCTTGCCCATGTGCTCAGACTTGTCTTTGTTGAGAAACTTGTGTTTTATGCTAAACTGAAAAAAGACTTTGTTGCTATGTGCCAAATTACGGAGTCCTTGTTGAGAAACTTGCGTTTTATGCTCAACTGAAAGTAAGTGAATCTGTTTGGTATGAAATGTGTGTTTAATTAATGTCTTACACAGGAAGTGTTATTTGAAAATTGAGTATGATGTCTTTTTGACTTTTGTAGAAGGTCTTTTTTCTCTGGAGAATTATGGTGCTTGATATGAAGACTGTGGAGGAAGTTTAAATAATGTCCTTTTGTTCACAAAGATCTTCATTTCATCGTTTACCCGTCGTCCTTGTACGGGACTTCCAATTTTCCATGAACTTTGGTATTGATTACTACAGGCACATGGATTAAAGGTGGCAGCTGTTTTGGACTCTTTGGCACAAGGAATGGAATTCAGATAATACTTTATTCCCTCTCTCATTCTTAACTCATCATCCATGGACAGTGACATGATTTGGATTCTACCTTTAAGTGTGCTTTTGTGTGTTTGTTTCTGGTGTGATTTGGGGAGTTGTTTCAAATTTTCTTACTGAATATAAAAGACTGGTTTTGCATTGAATAAGTGACTCTTGATTAATGCCTTGTTGGGATAAACGATTTTAATGTGACAAGTTACCTTAAAAAAAAAATTGTATACCAGTTTTTTTGGGCTTAGTTAGGCCTGAGACTTAGTGCTGGGCGGTATGACCAAAAATTTATATCACAATATTTTTCAAAATTATACCGGTTTCACGGTATATGACGGTATTTTTTTTTCATGTATGACCGGGTGTTAACCATATTTTCTACTGATTGAGAGAGGAAATACTGCAGTATATTGACTTAAAATGCCCTATTTTACTGTCATGATGAGTGAATATTGTCAAAAAATACCACACTAAATAGTGACTAAACACGACCCCTTTTAATGTTAACCAGGAGTCACTCTCATTTATAGTCACGGCATCGTCTGATAAAATCAGCATGCATCTACACTAAAGAGCGGCTATGCGGTGAACCGGTATACCGCCCAACACTACTGAGACTTCTAACGTGACTTTTACTATGGTTTATCATGCATGCAGATTATATTTTAAGTTAAGCTAAAATCGGTTAATTCATTAGACTGGTACAGTGCCTATCAGAGGATCTGTCTATGAGCAGATATATTAGGGATCTGCTGATAGACGCGGCTTTCAAATGCTCCCGTGTGTATCTGTGTAAGCAGGGGTGGGCAATATGACAAATCTTATATCACGATACGAGTAATTTTATTTCACGATAATATATCAAGTTATTTTTGCTTCAAATAAGGTCAATGACATCAAAATGTTTGATACCATAAAATAATCAATTATCATCACCAGTGTCAATATCACAAACAACTAATGCTAGCCTAAAAAAAAAAAGCTCACTGAAGACAAGTAAACAGTCAGCAATTAAATAAGCATTAGAAACTAATTACAGGCAATATGACAAAAAACTACAGTAGAACAATTAAATAAGAAATCAGGGCTCACAAAATCGCTCTGCTGTCACTTTAAGAGCTGCCCGGATCCATTACACTGTTACACATGCTTTTTGTTTTTTTCTCAGCTGTTTACTTTCACCTAAAACCTAAATTACTGTTTACAAGGTACTGAAGCATTTCTGCATTTTTTTCTGTAAGGGTGGTTTATCAGATTTTTTTTTTTTCTGTTTATTTAAACTATCTGGTACCCAAACTGAACAATTAAAATTGAGTAAACCACCATTACAATGTGTGTTTCATTTTAAATATCCATAAATGTAAAAAAAAATGTTTTGCTCGCAATAATATAATGAATCCTTTACATTATATTACATTATAATGCGATATTTAATCTAAATCGTAATTTATATATTAAGGTCAAATGAACTTTGCCCATGAAATAATAGTTTATGTACTGAGGCAGTGTTAAAATACAGAGATCACAGATTTAATTTATGAATTTATGTTTGATTTATTTTGACTTATTTTAGTGGCAGTACACCGACACAAATGAATGACTTTGACAATGACCATTATTTATATACAATAAAATAAAACAAAGAATCATTTGTACAAACTGCCGATAATTCGAAAGTGAACGTAAAATGCGCACGGCGCTTCTAAGCTATTTAAAAGCGCGGAAAAGAGGGGAAATTCAAACGAACTAAATATACACTTTTTAATAGGAACAGCTGTAATCATAATTGCTAATTTTTTTCGATAACCTGTGCAGCCATAGAAGGAATACAGATAGATAGATTTTTTTAATTATCCACTGACAGATATAGGTGGAAAAATAAGCCTCCGCATTCTGAGAGAAGGGTATATCTGCAGACTGGAGATCTCCAAATGGGGGTGGGAACTCCAAAATGGGGTGGGAGCTCCAAAATAGGGCATGGCTTCCTCCCATTGACAGACAGGCACATGAAGTCAATAACAATTGGCCGAAGCCAGAGCCAATGGTTAAAGTCTTTGCGCGAAGAGACCCCGCCCCATTTTGGAGGTTCTGCCCACTTTTGGAGTCCACGCCCCATTTTGGAGTTCTCCGGTCTGCAGTTATACCTACTTGCATTCTGAGGGCAATCATCATCATCATCATCATCATCATCACAAACTAGGACATAGCCTAAACCTCACCATGCGTTTTATGTGAGCATTTAATGAGCTGTAGGAACAACTTTTGACGAGTGCAAACTAAAATGCGATGCAAGTAAAATTCTCGACAGTGCAAGGTGATATTGGAGCAGTGCACTGATATTCTGTAGCAGTTAATTTTATAAAAACATTTTAAAAAAATTAAAATTAATAAAACACCTTGTATTTTTAAGTTTTTAGAGATGTTGTACAAGTTCGCTAACATTATACTCTACTATATAACTATTAGGGGTGCAAATGATATTCAACTGATATTCTGTAGCAGTTAATTTTATAAAAACATTTTTAAAAAATTAAAATTAATAAAACACCTTGTATTTTTACATTTTTAGAGATGTTGTACAAGTTCGTTAACATTATACTCTACTATATAACTATTAGGGGTGCAACGGTTCAACTTACTCATGGTTCGGTTTGTATCACGGTTTTAGAGTCACTGTTTCGGTACGGTTCGGTATGTGCTATGTTTAGGGAAAAAACTATATTGTCAAGTAAAAATAAAGAAAATAAGAATAATCTATTTTTTTTTAGGTAGGTCTAACATAGTTTTTAGGTACAGAAATTGAATAAATCAAATGTAAAATAACCAGTGGTGGAGGTAACGAAATTACAACTACTCACGTTAATGTAATTAAGTAGTTTTTTCGGGTACTTGTACTTTGAATATATTTTCAACCCTCTACATTGCGAGTAAATCACTCGCATATGCGACAATCTTCATCTGGGCGTCTAACATAGTTTTTAGGTACAGAAATTGAATAAATCAAATGTAAAATAACCAGTGGTGGAGGTAACGAAATTACAACTACTCACGTTAATGTAATTAAGTAGTTTTTTCAGGTACTTGTACTTTGAGTATATTTTCAACCCTCTACATTGCGAATAAATCACTCGCATATGCGACTAAATCTTCATCTGGGCGACTAAATGATGTATAATATTAGCCAATGGCTAATAAATTCTCAGATTTTACTCGCCAGTGTGTGGAGACTGAGTATGTGATAATCACAGATATATTTTCACTCACAGAACACTCTGACTAAGCGCTTCAGAGTTTCACTCTCCGTCAAGCGATCTGTGATATTTTTCAGTTCATTTGAATGGATGCGCAGTGCACCTGTGTTTGTGTATTTGGCGTAACGTAATCTCTAGTGTGAAGGCACACGACTCGACGTCGCTTTTTCTCACGCGCAAAGAGCGAGAGCGAGCCTTACATAACATGCAGAATTGATGCGCTACATGTAAACGATATACTTTGTTGTATTTTCCTGTAAAAATATCAGAGTTCCTTTGGAATTCTTCAGCTTTTAAGAACTGCCGGGTTTTCCTGTAGTAGGCGGAACTAATGCGCAAACGACAATCTCATTGGCTGGTGCTCACCTATTATCGTCCCTGTTTTGATTTCAGCGAATCAGTTCGAGCAAACGCACACAACCTGATTAATATTCAT
>NW_015552547.1:458302-459049 GCF_001515605.1 Sinocyclocheilus anshuiensis
ACAGAAAAATTGATAACCATACAACACAAAGAACCATCCTCAACACAACATGCAGACCAGCACGGTGATGAATATACATTACGCTGTTAAGCATATTACAATAATGCAACCAACACTAGCTAACATATGTTGTAATTCTTTTCTTAACCATCTTAGGGGGGTGCACCGTTCCCGGAAGTACTGCAATACCAGGTCGATGCGTGGAGTGGACGGAGCAAGCCCCTATTCCATCTCCCTGTTCCAAAAATCAATTTAATATATGGTGCCCGGGTAGGGCACGTATCAGATATTAAACTGATAAGAACAGATACTACACTTGATCTTAGCCAAAAGGCCGAGAAGCGATACCTACAAATGGTCAACAGGAGGAACCACATCCTTTGACACAGCAAATTTGACAATGGTAAGTTTTTACTTAGCTTATGGATCAGGATTTTGCTTGTAGGACAAAATAAACCATAAAAACCGATCAAACTAGCAATTAAAACAAAACAAATATTTAAAAAAAAGAATAAAAAAGACTATATTCTTTTATATGAGTAGATTTAACCAAATTATGGTGACAAAAAGTCCCAGTCACATGACTCCGGACTATAATCCCCTGTCTTGGGCTGCGTTCAGCCCCGACAAAAACGGTGCAAAACGTTTTTTAAACGGAAACGGCGATGCGTTGAACACACTGTTCTGATGACGCAAGAGTTGCAACTATGGCAGCTGAGAAGGCCATTCTTTGTGTTCTTTTTGAAG
>NW_015552547.1:459109-459435 GCF_001515605.1 Sinocyclocheilus anshuiensis
GTCTTTTTATGTTACATTAATCAGTATTTAGCACACCTTCCTAAGGAAAGGATATGAACCAGAAGACATTGCAATTACTAGATGATATTTAGACATACTTAAAGAAGTTCCAGGTCTGTTTGTGCCCTTATTATTTCAGTTATTTTGCCTTTAATGTAATAAACATGTGCAAACAATATACTTGCTATTGCGAATTTATTTGGATGTTAATTACATTGTGCGAGCTTTCTCTTTAATACCGTGTGGTTTATATACATGTTGCTGCTGATTGGGCTGACATGTTTGACACACCCACCAAACAAGAGAAAACGTATCTCAAAACCTGA
>NW_015552547.1:459887-471152 GCF_001515605.1 Sinocyclocheilus anshuiensis
GAAAACGTATCTCAAACCCCGTTGCACACCGTTTCCAGGAAACATGTCGTTCAAACCGGAAACCGTAGCAAAACGTTGCACACTGGTTTTAGCTTGAACTTGCCCTTGTTTTTGGGTTTTCTTCTTCTTCTTTAGATTGGTGGCTGACAACCTATTTTAAAGGTGCATTATCGCCACATACCAGACTGGAGTGTGGAGCAGTATATGACAAACAAGGGAACTAATGATATTCTTTCCATCAATCCTGTATTTTTTAGGTAAATCATGAGATGTTTGAAAACATTCCAAGTACTTCCTTCTAAAAGATTCTGAACATTAACATTTACAATGTTTTTCTTTAGCACTTAAAACATTTCTCTTCTTTCCTCCTCATATATACATTCCAATAAGACATGTAATATTGATTACGTTATCTCACAATTTTAAGCTCTTTCTTCAACGAACATTAACATTTACAATGTCTTTCTTTAGCATTTGAAACATTTCTCTTCTTTCCTCCTCATATTTCCTACATTCCAATAACACATGTAACACTGATTCCGTTCCCTCACAATTTTCACACGAACCTGTTGGATGTTTGCCTATTTTTAATATTGTCTGATTCAGTCCAGTATGTCCTATTCATCCGAGTGAACAAAACCTTGTTTTGCTATTCGGCCCGAATCAGTTTTCTAAAGCATTTTTGAAAAATCGCTTACCCCACCCTTAATGTTCTACCGTTACCCTATTATATTCATCAAAGAAAAATATACTTCTTTATGACTACCTTTAATGTACGTATTTTATTTATTTTATGTCAAGATGTCCCTTTTCAGTCACCTCAACAGTCGTCTTTAACCCAAACCACTGTGTTTTAGGCATTAAAAACCACTGCTAGTGTTACAGTACTTCTGTTATATGTTCCATGCAACTTTTCTGAAAAGAATACGTTATTTGTCTTAATTGTCACGGTCCTTTCAAGCTTTTTCTTCTCACAGTTTACAACCTTTTATAAGGGTAACAGAACATCTAGCCTATAAAAAATGTTATTTCAACAAACAGTAAATTCATTTATAAGTGTTTTAGTAACTGGTACTGAATGAAGAAGATCTAAAAAGAAATGACGATGCAGAAGTATCATTAACCTTTACAAAACCATTATAAATAAAGTCATATAGTTACCATTTATAACACAAGATACTATAAAAGGGCTGTAAAATGGGCCTTGTTGTTCTGTCAGGATTCATTATATGGCTTTACTGTAACTATTGTCCCCACACACCTTACACTGATCAACCAGCCACAATACACGTAAACACGTTTGTCAGTAATTATCCAAAGCAGAAACTTCATCCACTGCCCACTGTTACGTTAACGCACCATAAATGGCACTGATAAAAGCACTGTAAATATTGTCAAGTCTCAAAGGGCATTCTGTGCTATCAGTCAGAGCCTGTGCTGCACTGAGAAGAACACAGCCTTTGACAATTTCTCCTGACTTATAACGTTTTTGTATACAGATCCATCGCAATGTGTACTGGGAAGTGTGCACGGTTAGTGGGGCTAATTCTTCTGTCCTCAGCTTTTTTGTGTATAATAGCCAATATACTTTTATTCTTCCCTAATGGAGAACAGTTGGAAACTGGCCAGATTTCCCTTCAAGTCTGGCTTATGGGAGGTGTTCTTGGTGGAGGACTAATTGTGAGTATTTCAGTCTGTTAAATTCTGATCTCATCATTAATGTGGTGTTTGCCTGAACTTGGCTGTTTCCTAAAAAAACAACAAATCTGGCTGTCTTGTTATTATGAGATGCACTCACAAAAGCTGCCACTGGGGTGGTACTTTTTCGAAAGGTACAAATATTAATATGTACTAATATGTACACTTTAGGTATTAATATGTACCTTTAAGGTACTTACTAATATACCACCCTGTAGGGGTAAATAAGGTTCAAATGTGTACCTTTCGAAAGGGTACCACCCCAGTGACAGGTTTTGTACCTTTTTATTTTCTGAGAATGTGCGATAGGAATTTTATTGTTTACTAAAATGAACAGGCCTAACTTGGTCTGATGTTTTAGGTAGAACATCAGATACTTCAAACACACTGCTACAAGGCTTTGTGTGCTATTTATTGTATTAATGTCTATGATAATACATGAGCAGGATGGATAAATCCTGAGTAAAGTTATGTAAGGCTCACGTTCACATCAAGCAATAATTGCATTTACAGAGGAACATGCGAGCAAGTACACGTATCACAGAAAAAGTAGATTGAGTTTGATGTGTAATTTAGTGCATTTTGATAAAACAATCACTCTCTCTTACAAATAAAGGCTCCAAAAAGTGATTTTGCACAGTGATGTCAGAAGAACAATTTAGGGTTTCCAAAAGAAGCATTTAGTGAACAGTTATTTAAAGAACAAATTTTCTCAATGTGAAGAACATTTTAATAATCTGAAGAGCATTTTTCCACTATAAAGAATGTTAAAAGTTCTTCATGGAATCATAGATGCCAATACAGAATCTTAATTTTGAATGTTTATCCTAGATTAAGTAATTTACACTAACATTATTTAACCTGCTTTACGGCAAACCTTATCTCGTTGAGATCACAGTTGACGGTAAGTTAATTTGCACTCACTTTTATTCATCAGATGATGTGTCCAAGCTGCTCAGCCATCAGAGCCGGGGGCAAAGGCTGTTGCGGGGCAGGTTGTTGTGGAAACCGTTGTCGTGTGAGTAAATCTGACAAAGAAAAACACCAAAAAATTTAACTATTTAACCAAAAATTGTAAAATCACTATCATTCACAACAAGAAGCTCACTAGTGAAGCCGTACAATGTGAAAAGATCAAAACAACATTCTCTTTTGCATATACACAAATGTATTGTACAGATAAATTATATGCAGTCTATATATAATGTTTAATGTTTCGTGTTCTTTTTGTTTTGTTCAGATGCTGAATTCTGTTTTCTCTTCTGTATTTGGCATTGTTGGGTCGGCCTACTGTGCCTGTGTTGCCATTGCAGCACTTTCTGTTGGGCCACTATGCCAAGTCGAGAGTGGTAAATGGGAATATCCCTTTGAGGACACGGCAGGGTAAGAACACCTAAAACCTAAAAGAAAAATGAAATAGCAAGGGAAATCGCAGTTCTTTGTATGGCCACTAGATAAGGTCTTAAGCTGCACTTCAACTAAAGCTCCTTCTCTCTTCTTTTTATCTTGCTGTAACAGGAACAGCAGTTACCTGGGGGATGAGACTACATGGTCCAAGTGTGTCTTTCCCGAGAATGTGGTTCTCTGGCACATCGTGTTGTTCTCCATACTTTTGGGTCTGTCTCTGATCCAGATGATACTCTGTGTCATTCAGGTTGTGAATGGATGTGTAGGCTGCCTCTGTGGAGACTGCCGGAAAAAACAACCGGTAAAGTTTACATAACAGCATTTACATTTACATTAACACTGAAACAGTTGTGAGTTTAATTTCTCAAACAAAAGCTACATCTGACAGATTGGCATGTAAAAGAGAATCACTTTTTGCTGTCTACTAAATAGAATATTGGCAGCAAATAGACTCCGTATTATAACCAGTTACCATAGACAAACAAATCCAAACTGTGTAAACATTCAGACCTCTCAACACTAAATAATAATGAGATGCCCTTTTCATAAATTGGGAATGATCTTTCTTCTTTGTACAACAGGATGAGGGAGGTCTGTGAGATCTGCGGAGGAGGAAAACAACAACAAAAACAAATCAACAATGATTCAATCTGGAGTCCTCATAACAGGATAAGAGCTTTCACACAACACTAACAACTTGCAATCCAAGCCATCACTAAAAAGAGATGTTGTGTGTAAATGTAACTTTATTTTAACTTTATTATGTGTTAGTGCTACTGTAGCAGTAAATTATAAATATCAGTCGCGGCAACCTTGATGTTATGATAGAAATTGTATAGAAATTCTTTGTCCTTTTTTATAAACGTTGTGCATTTTGGAATACTAAATACCTCATCCGGTCCTAATGATCCAGTACAACCTTCTTTCACAATAAACATAATTTGCTGACATTTTTTTGTGTCTCATGAGCCATAAAATGTAGTTTTGTAGTTATAAATTATTAACTTCAGTAATGTCTATCTTTAGAGTTGGCATCAGACTGCATGAGAATGATATTTCCTCTACAAGTTACATAAATACCCTGAGTGTTTTCTTTTTCTGGTGTTCTTGGCAGAAGGCATCAAGTCGGTGTGTGTGTGTGTGTGCATTTTTGTGACAAATGAGGACATAAATTTGTATAATGACAAAGGTATGACATAGGTATTACAAGGAGAAGGTGACTTTTCAGGACATTACCCCATGTCCCCACTTTTCAAAAAGCTTATAAATCACACAGAATGTGGGGAGTCGTGGCCTAATGGTTAGAGAGTCGGACTCGTAACCCAAAGGTTATGGGTTCGAGTCTCCGGTCCGGCAGGGATTGTAGGTGGGGGAGTGAATGTACAGCGCTCTCTCCCACCTTCAATACCACGACTGAGGTGCCCTTGAGCAAGGCACCGAACCCCCAACTGCTCCCCGGGCGCCGCAGGAAAAATGGCTGCCCACTGCTCCGGGTGTGTGTTCACGGTGTGTGTGTGTGTGTGTGTTCACTGCTGTGTGTGTGCACTTTGGATGGGATAAATGCAGAGCACTAATTCCAAGTATGGGTCACCATACTTGGCCACATGTCACGTCACTTAACTTATCACTTAACAGAATGGAGTGTATTGAAAATCTGAAATAGCACAAAGTTTCCTGTAAGGGGTAGGGTTGGTGTAGGGCAATAGAATATACGGTCTGTACAGTAGAAAAACCATTACGCCTATGGGATGTCCCCACTTTTCACAAAAACAAACCTGTGTGTGTGTGTGTGTCTTTGCGTTTCTATTTTCTAGTTTAGTGCAGTGAGACTCTGAAACCTTGGGCTGGCTGTTTTCCATTTGCTTTCTAAATAGTCTGATAAAAACCACCATGTTCCTTTTCGCTTTCCTCCCTCCATCTCAACACCTGTGTCATTCACTCTTTTCACTACTCACTGCTTTCACTATTGTAACTCTGATACCGGCACAAACCGGATCTTGCAGCATGCAAAGGAAAACAGTAAGTCAAACCCCCTGGTGGTGAAAGCCAGACCTGCAGCTGTAAAAACATTCATACACTGAAACCAGGGAGTGTTTTAAGAATAAGGGGCATTCTCAAAAAGAGCATCAGATTCCTTTAAAGTACTCAATAAAGTCTATTGCTATTAGCTCCCTGAACTCGGACATGCTTATGAATATAGACCCTGTGCTCAAATTGAGCTCATAATCGTTGTTACCACAGCAGCCATCCACTCTAATTGCTAATCCTGCGCACAAACACCTATTTGAAGCTCATGCTAGGATAAAGGCAGCAGAATCTCAAAACAAGCTTACAGATTGCCCAGACCAAGCAAACTGGTCATTGTAAACATGCCATATATATCTCAGCCACAAGGGGAGAGGCAACAGCATGTCTTAGTACACATTGCTACGTCAGCTTGATGTATAGGCCTAGACCTTGTTCAAACCAGACCAGTGTGTTCCAGAAAAGGATGTTCTGTTCTTATTGAGATCACATATGTGAACATACACATAATTGCATGACATAAATATAATGACATAAATGTAAAATATTTTATTTGAATTATATATAATTAACCCTAATGTTCTGGTCATTTTGACCTGGAGAGGATTTTATTTTTCTCTAGTTAATGTTGAGAGGCGGTTGTACTAAAGGCTTTGGCATGGACCTGGCCAGACTAATTCGATGGCCATCCACCATTTAGACACAGAGAACAGGCACAAAACACTCATCAACTTCCACAATGACTCCAGACAATAGCAGAAGGAAACAGACCAGGATCAGACTGGATGGAGCATGTGAACGGATGTTATGGAATTGATTAAATTCAAACAGCATTCTGTTTAAAGGTTCATTAAATTCATATTTAAACTTGATGAATCCTGATGAAATTAAAGAGGATTTGTCTTTGTATGTCTTTACGAATGTAACATACATGCACAAACTTGGATTGTAGAATCATCCTGAATTCCTGAAGAATCAGCCGCTTCATGTCACTGCATGTCTTTCTCTGCGTGATTCATTACCTCTAAAATCGACAAGTAACATCATAGGCATTATTGGTCATGTGAATGTAGGAATTTGACGCTGTCTTGTTGTGAGCTCAGACACACCCCAGAGAACAGTGTGTGTGGAGGGGAGGCGGATTGTTGACAGGGACAAAATTAGGGAGGTGGGGGGTTGCAATTTTGGGGAGGGGGTATTTTGGGTGAGAACAGGGCGGGAAAACTGGTAAAAAGTGATTCAAGCCGGACTAGGGCAGATATTCTGATACCAAACAACAACAGCATGCAAGTAAGCTCTGCAGCTTTAGCGTGCATGAGAGAGTAAGTACTCATTAAATCACTCATCTTCCTCTGAGAGTTTGCACATATGCCAACTCAAATAGAAACCGTCAGGCATGTCATTTCTTTTTGGGTTTCTGCAGAGGATTTTTGTTATTCTGTTTAAACTATTGCACTTATTGAATGCTTGTGCTTTAAAGCACAGTTTGTTCCTCCAACACATTTTTGTTTTTTAGCTTATTTATCTCTCATTTTGAAAGTGTATATCAGTAAGTCTTTTCTATAATAAACACTTAATAGAGATAGTTGATGGTGTTGATCATAGGTAATTATTCTTCTCACAGTGCCACACAAAGCAGGAGAGAGTTGATTGGATTTGGCTAAATCACCAGCAATAGTGGGAGAAACATGATGGAAAATCCATGTGATTGGATTTTACAAAAAACAACAAAAAATCTCTGTCCATCACACTAACACTGATTAAATATGGTGCTCTCTTATTATGTGCATTAGGTAAGTGACAAACCATCTTTTTAAAATGATCTGATTTAGAGACAATGCTCATGGAAAGTAAATCTGGTGAAGCAAAACAAATGGAATGTATCAATAGTATACAGATAGCTAGGCCTACATTAGCTTGTCAGTGGAAAACTTAAAGCAGTGATCCATAATCTGTTTGCATAAACACGGGTTCTTCTTTGTATGCCCGCTATGTGTATGGTATAATACACTACTAAATGTGACCTTAATTGTGTCATCTCACTTCTGTGATAAGTTTGCACCGTTGCTATTCTTATCCTGTGATATCTGACCTCAACAACACCATTTCGTTAAACAGCCTGCAGTCAAACATTCAGTCTACTGTTTATGAGGTATCAGATCCCATTTCATGCTCATTCATTCTTTTCCTTACATGGGGGAACAGGTTTTTAACAGAGGGTTTAGGATGCTCCCTATCACTGTTTAACAACAAAGGTACAAAAAGATATTTTGCTCTAAAAACATGGAGGTAGAGAGTCATAAATCTACTTTGTTCCTGTAGATGTCAAAATTAGAAAAAAGAGCAGGGAGGAGCTAAACAGGAGAAACAGGTGAAATGAGGAGAGAAAGAGATGAAAATGAAACATTAATTTGGCTTCAATCATTTTTATTTTATTTTTTTTTTAGTCTAAAGTTGTACATAAAAGGGATTTGGGTTCAGAGAATGAAATGGATCTCTCAACTAACTGAAAAAAAAGAAAGAAATCCCACCACAATTCATAAAATAATTTCCTGCTGTCCCATATGGATGATGAGAATTCAAAGAAAATCTCAGGGTTTATTTATCCTTTCAACACTGTTCCTGAATCAGCCTTCAAATGGAAGCAATTAAAAGATAGGGCAAACGTCAGACTGCTTTCTGATCAGTGGCAAACAGGGTTAATGCTATTGGTAGTAAGTCACACAATGCTAATTTCCAGCAATGGGGGCCTTGGCCTTCAACCCAGATTGTGCAGCAGACTTGCTGTTCAGAATTCTAATCTGTTTCTCCTTTGGAATTTGCTGCTGTAAATTTCCACTGGAAAAAAAAAACTGCAAACAGACTGTCAGCTAGAAAATAAAAATGAATAAGGGTGTAAATACACATTTCCTGGTCTATGCTGATGTTGCTGGTATATGTGTTTCTTGGAAGTGTAAAGATTAGCTTTTTTTGTTTGATATTTTACTCTTGAGAAGTTGCCATGCTATTCAAATTCAGCCTATGAAGTAGTGTTCAAAGTTGCCCTGAATTTAAACTGGAGCTATGGGGACTTGTGGAGACTGGCCTATACTGTCTAAAACTGCTATATTAAGCAAAACTGAAATGGCCAAGAATTGTGATCAGAATATCTTAAACACACTATAAAATGTTGATTATGTGAAATAATAATCATAATAAATCTTCTATTCACTTTAACGATGATAAATCTAAAACAAAACATCTGAATGGTCTTGTGGACAAAATGTAAAGTACAGCATGAGACAGAGAAGTTGAGGTTAACATTTTCTCAATGGCTTCCAGTACTAATGCATGAATGCTAAAATGTTCATTGTCCTTAATCTTATACTGCAGCACAAAAGATTTTAAAAAATGATAATCCCATCTCATCTGTTACTCTCTTTCATTTGAGTTTCCCAGTCATTCTTTTAAATGTCCACTAACTAAATGTATCATGCATGTTGTTGTATTGACACAATAAAAATTATTTACCAGTAGCTACATACCATAGCCAGGAGTCAAACTTGTTTCAAGTCTCAGTTAGGCTATATGACATGTTGCAATATGGAAAAGAGAACCTCAAGACCTTGCACGTGTGAAAATTATAAACAGTTTATTGAATTGGTCCTGAATAGTGAGAATGTTTTTCTCATGCTCCAGCTGAACGTGCCAACGTGCCAGCACACTAGCAAGCTATTGAGTGAAAGAGAAGGAGGAGGAGGAGGAGGAGGGTGAGAAAGAGGAGGAGGGCGTGCTGCTCAGATAAGCTATTTAAAGCTGAACGTCCGTGTGCTCAGATCTGAAGCTTTCCATGTTGTCATAGCTGAACGGGTTCAACCATCGCCAGTGAACTGTCAGTGAGTTGGAGAACATTTCAACTATCACTTGGAATCTGAAGAATTCTTTGCGTGACAGTGATAAGTGCGTTTCAAAAGAACAAACGGTGAGTCAATTGATTAGACTATTATGCATTAAACTGTACAATTATACAAATATGAAAAATGTAAGGTAAACACTAAATTCGCATAAAGTCGTATAAAGGTTGTTAAACAATCTGGAGGTGTGTCAAAGTAGGAGTGTCTAACAATATTCATGTCAAAGTTGCTACAGGTAAGAAAATAGGCTATACTTGTTAAAATAGTTTATCATTTTAACAAGAAAACCTGTTAGTGAAAATATATGCTTAACATACAATAATCGCAATTTTACTGTAAAACTGCTTTTGTGTATAAATTACCATAGCCTATAGGCTGTAGCCTAAAGTGTAATTGCGTCCAACAGGACAATACACCTTTACAAGTATACATTTGTCAAATTGTGTTTAGTACAAAATATGAATCAACTGTAATTTACAATGAATGCTGCTTATGTAGTGTTTTATGCTTTATTTTAAGTTTTTAGGTAGCCTAATCTGTGAAGCATTGTTTGTTTGTTTGTTTAGTGAACACTGCAGCAGTGTATGTTTATTTGTTCATGCGTAAAGTCAAATTTAGATTAAAATTAATGTGACCTTGTATTTTATCATCTATTTTAGGACTTGCAGGATACCTACAAAATATAGTCAGATGCAAAAAATATCACCCCACAATGCATGAAACGTTTTAACACGGTTTTTAAGGCTTTTTAGGCTACATATGAAAGATGAATTTTATCGCGTAGCACCGTGAACTCCCCGAGGGTTAAATGCATTATTAACCCAAAAATCATTCCACTTATTCTCTATCAGCAAATAGCCTGTAATCTTCAGACGGCAATTTGCTTGTTAGGTTTTCATTCATCACTTGGCACACTGCTTAACAGCAGTGAAGGTGTTGTTAAACTCAGCTGCTCAGGTAGCCTATTTCTGTTTTCGCGTAAAGAGATTTACTTTTCTTCTGAACTCTGGCTGATCTCTTGCACCGAGATTTTATGTAACGTACTTTTCTGCGAATGATGCGTCTGGACCACGAATAACCTTGTTGCCTGCATATAAACAGCCTTTCATAATTAAAAATTGATATGCATTTGCCTTCCCCATTTTTCCCAGTCACACCACAGCGTGCTCGAGCGTCACGTACTGCACATACACACATAGCAAATCTCAATGGGAAAGCGCAGGCGGGAGTGGGGAGTAGCAAGCGAGAAAGGGTTAGTTAACCTAAAAATGAAAATTAGCCCATGATTTACTCACCCTCAAGGCATCCTAGGTGTATATGACTTTCTTCTTTCAGACGAATCCAGTCGGAGTTATATTAAAAAAATGTCTTTGATCTTCCAAGCTTTAGAGGGGGTGTTACAGTTCATCAGTCCAAAAGAAGTGAAATTAAGTGCATGCATCCATAGTAAAACGTGCCACACACGGCTCCGGGGGGTAAATGAAGGACTTCTGTAGCGAATCGATGCATTCTTGTAAGAAACATATCCATATTTAAAACGTTATAACCACTTTTCTGTAGCTTGCACTAACTGTCGTACGCGGAAGCCGTTCCGGGCGGATGACGTAGGACGTATGCGTAGCGCATGCGCCGGTGAGAATATGCTAGTCTCACGAAAACCAACGTTTGTTTACAGGAGCAAAGGAAGCAAAGATTCCTAACTTTAGTCTCCTCTTGGCTTATATCGAAATCCTCCGGCATTTTACTTTACAAATCCTCGTTTTGTACTTATAATTCGTGACCGGTGTTTTGTTTTGTTCTCTCCTCTCTGCTTCCGTGTTCGTCACTTCTCACCGGCACATACATCCTACGTCATCCGCCCAGAATAAACGCACATAATATTAGTGGAAGCTAGAGATTACGGTTTATAAAGTTTTAAATATAGATATTTTTTTTACAAAAACACATCTCTTCACTTCAGAAGGCCTTTATTAACCTCCAGGAGCCATGTGGAACAATTTTTATGAAGGATGGTCAGCGATGAAGCAGCAACAGATGACTTTAATGTCATCATGGATGAAAAGAAAGAAAGAAAGGATTTGTGGGATTTGTGAGTCAGTAAATTAGCTCAGGTCAGGATAATCATATTTTCTGTCTACACCTGTTAATGTTAGCCTACGTTGACTGAGCTAACGTTAACATACACTGTTGCTAGGTAACAGACTGTTGTTAGCTAAATATTTAATGTAGAACAGTGGTTAAT
>NW_015552547.1:471888-472157 GCF_001515605.1 Sinocyclocheilus anshuiensis
CACTGGGGACAGGGGGGACATTTCCCCCACACTTTTCAAAATCACGTTTGTGTCTCCCCCATTTTCAAATTCGTTTGTTATGATTTTTTTAACTGCACGCCGTCATCGCCACGGAGGAGCAGGACCGAGCAGGGCACAGACTCACGCGTCCGCGTCCAGGAACGTCGCGTGCACACTCTAAAAATAGATCACTGAAGGTTCTAATGAGCAGGTATCGCGGTTGCGGCACAGTCAGCGATGAAACGCCAGAAGCAGCAACAGATGACTTT
>NW_015552547.1:474885-481030 GCF_001515605.1 Sinocyclocheilus anshuiensis
AACGTTTGTTTACAGGAGCAAAGGAAGCAAAGTTTCCTTACGTTAGGAAAGGAAAAGCAGTCATATACACCTAGGATGCCTTGAGGGTGCTTAAATCATGGGCTAATTTTCATTTTTGGGTTAACTAACCCAGGGGCGTAACTTCTACTGGGGACAGGGGGGACATGTCCCCCCCACTTTTCAAAATCACGTAACAGTGGATATTGAGTCTCACATTATTTAAACATTCAAAACATTAATGATGAACATTTTCGACTAATTAAAATGATTCTCTCAAGTCTTGGCGATCGGCCCCTATTAAACAATAAAGAAAGTAAGACATATTTTTCTTATTAGTAGCCTACTATACTTTTTGCCAGAATTGATCATTAATCAACTTAATTATTTCCTGGATTTTGTATCACCATAGTCCCTAAATGTATGAACATGCAGGAAATGGGATTCAAATCGAAAACATTTTCCCCCATTTTGCGTCCCCCCACTTCTCAAACCAAAGTTACACCCTTGAACTAACCCTTTATCATAAAAGTCACTTCTAACACCTTTTAAAGTCAGATTCTAACACCTTTTAAAGCATCAACACTCAAAATTATGAACTTCCTGCAAGAACTAAATCACATGCAAGCGTCAAAAGTCTATTTTTATTTATTGGATGCCAAAAAGGGCCATCAGCCTCTCATAATTATAGTCTTTAGGCCTATATAGCCTAGCATATGCCATGTAAATACTACAACGAAACTGAAAACTAATGATACTGAAAAGAGGTATTATTAATAATTTGGATATTTACCTACAGCTCACAGTTTTAGATGTGAAATAATACCTACAGCATTGATTTGAAGAAGGAACTTAAACAAGTTTGAATTCACAGGTTATCCTTGTCTCTTTCAACCATGCTGAAAACTTTAATGAATACACAAGCTTGTTGAGAAAAAGGCGGTGTGGTTGAAATGATTGGAAAAGGCATGCAGCCTATGCATTGTTGCAATTCACAGTCCACAATTCCAGGAAAAATGCTGTGGTGCTCTCAATCAGTGAGAAATGAATCTGACAGCCCTGGTTAGTTTCTGAGGGTGTGTAACTGAATGTGTGCATAGTGTCTTATTCTCTGAAAAGAGGCTGGGGATGTAGGAGGAGGTAAAGTGGAATGAAGTGTCGTAACTATAGATTACTTAACTGTTTTAAGCAGCAGTCCTCCAGAGTGTACTTAGCCTATAAGAGACAAAACACAGGCATACTGATACACAAACACATCTCACAGTGTTTGGTAAATGACCTGGAGCGGGTCATCACAAGTCTAGATTACATACCCTATAAGGATTTTCTGTGTGTGTGTGTGTGTATGCGTTTGTGTCTACAAGATCTTGCTTGTAGTACACTTATAAGTGCATGTCTAGATCACCAGTAAACAACTTAGCTCTAAATCATACACTTCTTAACACATAATTTCTGGGTCTCTGGGCAAGAACCTTGCCAAAAAGTAAACCATGAGGAAAGAAACGGCAACATTTTCTCTGTTCTTATGCCTCCTCATCCACTTTTTCCCAAACTGGTTTGGGCATTTTTTCCTACACTTTTCGTCACAAACCGAACACATAAAGAGATAAGAATGGAATCTTAATTCCCCTGATGAGCGCTTCCACATAAATTATGTTTTGCTTGAGTTATGAAAATTATTGAGAGGAGAAAAGAAGCGAGAGGAATGGTTATGGATAAATGTATAGCATATGATTGGCACAAGTGACGGAAATGTGTGTGTGTGTGTGTGTGTGTGTATTTACTAGAACCACGGGAACGTTAATAAGAAAAACATTTGCCTTTGCTTTTCAGTGTCAGCATTGGAAAATATTTTGGACATAATGTTCTCCACAAAATCTCAGATGTTCATGGTTTGATGCAATGACTGATGCAAACCATCTGAGGCAGTATTGAAGGCTATGAAGAGATAATTTTTTACGTCATTTACTAAACACAAATCATTTCATCTCCAATCTCAAATGGTGACACTTCATGCCTATAATGAAAAGAAGACATTTGCAGAAGCCTGAAAACTTGAAATGAAACAAACTGAGTTAAACCAAGCAGTCCCTTCTTATCATTTAGACTCTTTAATTAATCAAGACCTGAAGATATAAATCTACAAATGATCATAAAGCTAAAACTAAAATCAAAGAGCAAAACATATGCTCATAACATGCTATGTTTGCAGGCAGACCTGAACAGATGTTGGTCGAAAATATTCATTTTTCCACAATACAATGAGCTATTCCAACACTTACAAAATTCTCAGCACAATTGATTTGTAAAAGACATTTTTTTCAAAAAATGTTTGGCCATTAGGTACTCAAACATCAGCAGTAGTGTTTTTAGCTTTTAAAAATTAATATTCAGAATTTTGCACGTTTTGTCCTCAGGCAAGTTAATGAAGCTGAACAATAGCATGAGAGAACTCCTCTGATTTATGAGTTCATAACAGAAATAAAAGGGAGGGGATGGGTAGGAACAGACAGGGCCGTCCTTAGCTGACGCGGGGCCCGGTGAGAGGTAGGGAGCGGGGCCCCTCTCGGTCTGTTTACGATCGTGTTCCGGGGGGTCCGTTCGCGATTGCGGGTTGCACCAGTTGCACCCCCCTAAGGACAGCCCTGGTGACAGTAATGATTGGTCATGAAAACACAAAATTGCTTTAGGGGGATGGGGGGTCCCCTCAGTCCATTCGTCGCGGTGGTCCCCTCAGTCCATTCGTCGCGGTGCCCCCTCAAGCGCGGGGCCTGGTGCGACCGCACCAGTTTACCCCCCTAAGGACGGCCCTGGGAACAGAGTGTTATGTATGACAGTGAACGACAGTGGCGTGTGGTGACATGGTTCTGTAACAACAGTTTTACTAACACACAAACACTCTTTTGTGTTGTATGTTAATGCATGAGAGCGACATGTAGTTGGATGGAAAACATGCCCTGATTTTTTTTTCCAAATGTTATGACTTGCATTTCAAGCCTGACAACTATGATATCATGACCTATTACACAAGCTTGTAGTTTATGATCCCATTCTGCATGCATTGTTTTAATGTACAAACTTTAACCCAAGAATAAATATGCAGGTCGGCCACTAAAGTATTACATTGGTTTCTGGGGCAGACTGGATTCACAAAGCATATCAGAACAGTGTAAATGCCAAGTCATTAAAAATTAACCATTAACCCTGTATACTACAAACCAAAGGACAGCAAAACCTGGGAAAAGGTGATAAGAGAAGCACTGGTCACTTTGTCACAAAAAGCTCTTAAGAAGACATGTTTGTATTTGTCTTTGGCTAGGTTTCTGATGAAAATTAACCAAGTCATACACTTAGTAAACCACTCTGTAACCCACATACTCAACAACTGCAGGGCATGAATCACTTCAAACACGAGTTTATAAAGGAATTATGAATAATATGAATAATATGAATAATATGCTTAGCAGCTGTCAAAAGTGATTCATAAACTGCAAGTCGAACTCCCAATACCGCCAACATGGCAAAACTGCCAGCCTCTATCAGGAAGCTTGACCTGGCGTGTAATACCCAGTCACGGATTTATTAGATCAGATGACTCCGTTCAGTCTACCCACTGACGTCGCTGTATGGGATTAGACTGCAGAGCAGAGGTTTGCATACACAAGGCTGTAATGAGATTATACAGTAGGCTGTACATAAAACCCACGGCCACAGGGACAATTTCAGGTAACCAATAATGAGAAGAACAAACAACAGCGGTTTTACCTTAATAACCACAGTAGCACTAGAAGGGCAAATAACAATAGACACTTTTGCTAGTTTAGAACTTAGAAATGTTATTTGTGTTATAGAGCAATGTCAGGCCACAGTCGGTTTGTCTAACAGGTGTTTCTCTTGTCTTTAGCTCCCTCTGGTGATATGGGTGTAAAAATGCTGCAGTGCTTTCCTTTCTACAGACGCTGCAAGGAGAGGTGCAAAAGACAGTGCCCTCCTGAGACGAGTAAGTAGTTCTCAGACTTTATAACTTTTTCAGATAAAGCTAAAAGGTAATTGATAATCTGGCCAAATGATAAATTGGTAGTTGACATCAAAATTTCAAGAAGTGAAAACTGTGTCCTCTGTGACATGGTATACTTATTCTCTAATAATGTATATATTTTAAAAATAAATAGCATATGTATGTTTTCTAAGTGCATTAACATTTTATTTTTAAATAGTATTTATTTTATGAGGTGTGACCATTATACATTTTTACATTATATTTTTTATGAAGTGAGATTATTATATTATTTTCTTTTCTGCTTACTCAGCAGTAGCAAGTGAAGAGGTGAAACCTCGGCTGTGTTCCACTACCTCCTGGGGCAGTGAAGGGGACAGCGGCAGCAGTCTGAGTTGCCCACAGGCCTATTTTTCCTACAAGGCTCGGCTCTCACTGAGACACCAGATGGATAGCAACATCAATGCAGTGGATGCCACATACTAACTTTATTCTGCAGGTGGTCTCTGGAGAATCCTTGAAAGTAAACTTAATATTTACAGCCCCAGTCCAGTTTAAGTCCCTTATTGGAGAGATTTTGCGGGGAACTGGAGAATGAGCCATTTGGAACAAGCAGCATGGATGTTTGCCTCTCCTTGCATGCCCATGGACACTCATGAGTGTCAGCTGTATGCATTGCAATAACAATGTCAAGATAAGTGTCTGAATTTCAGTACAGCAATGAGTGTAAAATGGTACAGCTGAGTGTAATTTGGTGAAAGGGATATTTTGAAACACTCTTAAAAGTGATGTTTACATGATAACCAGTAAGTGCTTTTTTCTAGCCTGTAGCATTTGCCCTCCACAGCCTCTGCTATACATGCATCTACATGATCTCAACTGGATGCTGGTTTTATCTGAGGAGACACTGACATCTTAATGCAATTGAGTTTTTTGAGCCAGGTATAAATTCATTCAGTACACTCTAAAAAATGCTGGGTTAAAAAGGGACAAACAAACCCAGCGGTTGGGTTCAAAACAACCCAATAGCTGGGTTTGTCCCTTTTTAACCCAGCGCTGGGTTATATTTAACCCAGCATTTTTTTAGAGTGTAGGATTTTTGATGAATAGCAGTCTACCTAATAAAATCAACCACGCTTTGCCTTGCAGGTCATAAATTCAGTGTGTACTGTGAAGCAACGGAATGTTTTTCTTTCTTTCAAATGAACAGAAAGGAAGTTTTTAAAGCTTATTTTGCTTTGTATGTAAGTGCCATTTTCTCTGCCTTGCAGCTGCATCAAGGTCCATTAACATAAAGTCCATAACACAGCTCTAACGTTAATTTCATTTTTATTATGTACATTTTTCAGGGCTTTTTGAAATATGCCCTGACCATAAACTAATTTTGCCTGAGGGGTGTGTTTGGAACAATTCTAAAAAATATGTTTTTTTCATGGACTTTATGTAAGTTAAATTTGACCAACTAATATATTAATATGAAGATGGCCCAGTTTCTAAATCTTTGTAAGGTTTTCTTCTTATTGCATGTATAAAACTAGTAAAAAGAATGGAGATGTTTGTCATGATCCACTCATGTTCCGACATGTTTGAAAAAAAAAAAAAACAGGTTTTACATGCTAATGATGTGTATCTGGACTCCTTCACGTTGTTGTGTGCACATGTATTAACATTAGTTTTTTTAAATGTTAAAAGTGGATTTTTACACTAACCCAGCAAAAGAACAGAATTCACAAGCCACTGTTACACCTTTGAAGTCACAATATGCAAGAGAAGATATTTTTGGTATATTTTGTATGCAATGTGTAAATCAATTTTATGTAAAAAAAACAATTGTAATAAGTAAAAAGACAGTGAACTAAATTATAATAGAATTAAAACAGCACATGTCTTGTTGCTTTCACTGATGATTGTAAAAAAATTATAATAAAAAAACAAAAAGAATCAAGTATCTTTTTTCATACTATTCTAACAAATAAAGTTGTCTTTAAAGAATTACCAGTGAAATCATTAAAGGGGTCCTATTATGGTTTTTCAACTTTAGTTAGTCTGTAATGTTGCTGTTTGAGCATAAAAAAGATCTGCAAAGTTACAAAGCTCAAAGTCCACTTCAAAAGGAGATATTTTATTTAACAGAAATCACTTTTCAAAAAC
>NW_015552547.1:481107-489608 GCF_001515605.1 Sinocyclocheilus anshuiensis
CACACACTGGCCAAGCTAACCAATCACAGCACACACTGACCCAGCTAACCAATCACAACATACACTGACCCAGCTAACCAATCACAGCACATTTCGTATTTCGGAAGGCGGGCTTTCATTTGATACAGGAACTATTCAAGCCGTTCATTCCAGACTGGGGAGAGAGGTGTTGTAATAATATAAAATATGTGAAAAATAATGTGTTTTTCGAACAACCTACTATGAGAGCCTGTTCTAGTACATCCCCAAAACAAAATCAAGACTTTGTAAAAGAGCATAATAGGACCCCTTTAAGCAGTCTGTATAGAACGACGACAAAAATGTGGTTCAATGTTTTTATTTTAAAAAGCAAAGTGGTATTAAAGTTTGTTCTTTTACTCGTGAATCCTGTGGCAGAGTTCAACCAATAGCTGTACATTCTCTCACTAGCCCACTCCTCACATGTTTTTAGGTTTGGAGATGACTCCGTCAGGGTAGCGCTTCTTAAAACGTGCAACTACTTCAGGGTCTAAAAGGTGAATACCGTCCAACTGATTACCAAGAGTTATCCTGGAAAACAAAACAGGGTGCGAAAGATCAGCGAAAACAAGCAAGTTAGCAATAAAGAGAACAGCACATCTGATTACTTAAAAGTGCACTTAGTCACGTAAGTGATTTGGAAATCAAAAAAGTTCCTGACCGTCTGACTCACCAGTTAGGCTGCACATTGTGTGGTCTCCCAAACAATTCAATCTTTCGTGTACCCGGTGACAAACGCTCAATCATTCCATAAATTTCATCTGGTTTATGACTAGTGGAGCGGACCTTTTGTGTAGACAGATGACAGATGTTCTTTTAGTGCACTGATCATCACTGACTTTAAATTCATCACTGCTTTATCAGTAATAATGGTTATGACTGACCTCTGCCACTATAACATCACAATCAAGGCCTCTGTTAAAACCTTGTGGGTTTCCTTTTACTCCCACCTGAACAAACAAACAGAGAGAGAGAGAGAGAGAGAGAGAGAATATATGTAATATTCTTTCATTGTGAAATGGTTACAAAATTCTGCTTATACACTAACATTCAAAAGTCTGGGGTCAGTAACTTTTTTTTTTTTAAGAGAGAGAGAGAGAGAGAGAGAGAGAGAGAGAGAGAGAGAGAGAGTATAAGTAAGGGATAATGTATTTTCACAAAATATTAAGCTGTTTTCAAATGTAATAATAAATGTTTCTTGAGCACCAAATCAGCCTATTAGCATGAAGGGTCAATTCAATTCAATATATGCAGGCTTGGTGACCATAACAGACTATAGTGACCCCAAACTTTTGACCGGTACTGTATATTCTCACACATACCAAGCAATGCTCTTTGCCATGATTCAGCCAATGTCCAGTCCTTCCAGTACGAATGATTCTCTGAAGCTGGTTAGTCTTTACCCAGATAATCTCATCGACACGCTCATAGCTAATTGAGTGACAGAAAACAAAAACATTTAGTTTACTGATTTAGTTATATTTAAAGAGATCGCGATCACATTTTCCACATGTAAAATCACCTACCCCCATAAGCTTAGACACTCTCTGCCCAGCTCCATAGCTCTGTGAAGACAGAAAATGAACTATTGTTGACCTGCATTTGGACTGTTGCCAAGATGGCATTACATAACCTCTTTTCAATTTTTCAGATCATTTATTCTTAGATACCTCTTCTTATGGCATGCATATGATCATGGAAAATGTATTCAGACACAGATTTAATCAACTGTGCAGAGTTCAAAGTTGTTAAAAGCTTTTGGAAAATGTAACGCTGGAATATCAAAAACATCTGTGATATAATCACAGATTTTATTACAAGATTATTTTATTTTGTATTTAGGTTTACATTTATCAGTGTGTTAAAAGTGATGCAAAATCTTATTACACTTCGATAAAAGGGTCTTAAGAAGCTTTGTGTTCAGTCGCTCCCCAGAGTCCCTACCTTCCTGTCACCCAGAGGAACAGGAAACCGTCATCCTGCAGAATAGGAATGTTGAGTTTCCTCATCTCGTCGTCTGTGAGTGTTCCATATGGAAGCTCCATGTGAATGTCCCACGGCGGGTCGGCCATCACCACTGCAAACTTCCCCAGGATGGACTCATCCAGATAACGGATGTCACAGCAAATCCACTGAGAAGGGGATAAGGTTAGAGGGCATATATTTGTTATGTCTCAAAATAAAAATGCCAATCACAGTTTTAATAAAAATTAGTTTTTGAATATGTAGACAAATACAAGAACAGTGACAGCAAATGTGAGAATGAAAGAAGATTGCTCTGAAAGCAATTACAGGACAGAAACACATCTAGGGCCAGTTATACCAGCTGTACACAAGTTACAACTATTTTTGATGTAAACTTACAAGACTAAGTTACAACTTACACACTACTTCTACTTTTGCGTTGCATCATTAAACTTACTTCAAACGTAACTCTACATTTACACTGAATATTAACAGAAGCTTCCAACTAGGTGTAATTACATCAGTAAGCTCTTGTTTAACCCGGCAGACTTCAATCCTTTAGACATAGAGGATAATGTTGACATTTACACTTGCTTATAATTTGAGAGGGAAAACATATGTGAATCATACAGGTGCATCTCAATAAATTAGAATGTCGTGGAAAAGTGAGTTACTTTGTTAGCGGTTCTCAACAAACTCAGATTGTATATGTGGGCATCAGTCCATGTTGTGCATGTCAAATAAAACAACCATAATATATGCCATTTCTTATTGATTCTTGTTAATTAAAAATACCCATTACATTATTCATGAGTAAGTATTATTGTATTACAATGGAAATGCATTTCTGCATTAGTTACATGAGGCAAAATAAGTTAAAATCAAAGATAAACTGAAATTCACGGCATTGCAACAGAACTTCTGCTCACGTATTTGAAAGCTGCTATTAGATCACTGAGGGTACACGTCATTTGACTATGCATAACTTTCCAGAGCTTACAACCTATTAGCTACATTCCTAAAGAACGAATGGTGCCACCAAATAAAGCACCGAGTTAGTTTCATGCTAGCTAGTAGATAAGCCTCTATTGTAGACTTTACATTCCAGTAGGAGTAGGAACTTATGAACTGGTGCAACCTTACCCAAGAGAACATGTCTATTCCTATATTATAGTGGTTTCAGTGAATTTCGGCTTCAAGTCAATTACTGTATATTATAGCTTAATAGAAGCTGTGGAACAGGTCAATTCTTACGATACTTTACCTGCGAAGGAAACAACTTGCCAACGTTGCTGTCTTCCACAGTGGAGTGCAGTCCAAGCTCAGTGGCCCCTGCCTGGGGCCCCAATGTGTCACCCTCTGCTTCAGGAGGGCTGTCAATCTCATAGTGCACATATTTACAAGTGTCCATGTGGAAACAAGTATTCAGAAAGGAGCAGTCGCCAAGGCTCTCGTCTGTATGTTTGTTGATGATTCGCCTAAGAAAGTTAAATTATAACATAATTCAACAAATGAAAAGTAAAAAAATGGCTAAATTATTTGTTTATAATATGTTCAGATAATATTATCATAATCGACAATAAAATACAAATATTATTGATGATTATTATTACAAATTCTAAATGTATAATTATATAGTTAATTCTTAGACTATTATTATTCTAGTTTATAGGCATTTTATATGGTTATTTATTTTAATTACAATTTTTATTATAGTGTCTGTGAACTGACCTGAAGTGCAACTTGGTGCAGGGCTGAGGAGTGTCCCCCGACTGCACACACTCTTCTTTCGTCCCATGATCACAGAACTCCTGTACTTGAGCTCTGCCTCGTGAGCGAAACTTCTCCACAATCGACTGTTCCTTTGCCGAACTGGTGTTTAACAGCTCTAGGATCTCTTGGCTCACCTGAGGCACAAGTAAACATACATCAGACTCCACATACACATGAATGCACAAGGCTTTTACTGACTTGCTACTTAATTATTATACCTTTTTGCTTTGCTGTTCCTTAGTGGACTGCTGGCTCAGTAGACTCTCAATCTCCATGTCCAGATGAGATGCTTGCACCTTGCTGCTCCGGCCTTTTTTCTCAGGCCCGCCCCCTCCGACCCCAGAGGATCCAGGAAGCTGCGAGTTCGAGGCAGGACCCAGTGAAGCAGAGGATTTTTTAGGAGGTGAAGATGGTGCTTGAAGCAAAGGGGAGGAGCCTGGGGCTCTTTTTTGATGGATGATGTCCTCTCCTTTTCTTTTAATGCCAGTTTTCTGTGGCTGGGCTGTGCTGCCAATCATAGCCCATAGTTTGGTGTGGTCAACTGAAGTGACAAGGGTGGAGGAGGAAGAGGACGAGGAGGCAGTGATGGATGGCTGCCGAACTTCAATAAGTTCTTGGGCAGAAAATTTGAGGAGGAGACTTTGAATGCAGGCATGGGAAACTGCAGACTCCGACTGAGTCAAAGTAGCAAATGAGGGAGAGTGAGAAGGACAGAAAGACAAAACAACTTTACTATTTTTTCTCTAATGCAGGAGATAGTAATAACGAGTACATGTCCAGGTTTTTGGCTGGTAGTATACACAAGCATGCACACAGGTCTTACTGTGTTTAGCTGGTTGGTGATAGCTAGGGAATCAATTGGGAGAGAAAGACTCAGTTCAGACAGGTATCCCAGCAGCTTCTCCTCTAGTTCCGGGTCTGGAGGCTGCTCAACTTCCACTTGCGGAGGACTCTGAAGCACCGGTCCAGGGCTGTCGCTCCTTGCGGACCCACCCTCAACACCTCCAATCTCTGTTAAAAGCCAGAACTAATTGTTGGAAAAATGCACGTGCAGTAGGTGGCACCATAGACACACTAATATCACTTCTGAACCTGATTGAAACCTGATTCATCTTTTCTTTGGCATGCATTTAAAGTTACAGTTTCAGCATCATGATGCCACACTTCTGACAGAATCCTGTGTGGTCTCTATATTCAGCATCTGATATCAAGCTAATAAAGCTGAATGTATGAACAACATGGTGTGTAATGGTGACTCTCATTACATATCCAGGTAGTATTTTTTTTAACAAATAAATCAAATGCTATTTATGGTACAGTTAATAGTTTTGCAGATCTCACAGCATGTAGTTTATCAACACACCGATGCCCAGTTGAGTTGTGTCTTTTCTTCTCCTCTGCAGCCTCTCTCGCAGGGAATCCAGCTGCTTTTTGTGCGCCTGGATGTGACTCCATGTGTCTGACATGGCTTAAATGAAACTAGATAAACAGTAAATTTAAAAACAGAGAAATTAAACAGATATTTCATAAAGTTCAGTTCACTTATAGTAATCCAGCGCGGAGTAACAACGCCGCTAAACTGAATTTCAAAATAAAAAACCCTAAACTGAATTTCAAAATAAAAGACCCTGACGACGCAATAATCGCAATTTTAGCAATGCTCACTTTCAAATTGGCACTGAGACACAGTTTATTTTATTGTGATTAATTTATAATTATATAATATACGAAATTAAAAATATATATACGTTTCATCCAAGAATAGAGCAGCGTGTATTATGTAATCAAACAGAGCGGCTTAGGTATCAGTTCCTGTGGAAGTGAGAGGTCTTCCGGTACGTGAGGAGAGAAAGCTGCAAATACGCAGATTCATTTATTTACCAGCTAGAGTGCGGCCGAAAAAACAAGCTCATCTAATTCAAGGTACTACTCACGCTCAAAAACAAAAATATTATATAAATGAACGTAGCATATCGATAATGACTTAGTTATTTCTAGGGAACTGAGGTTCCGTTAAAAGAAATGCCAGAACCGAATGTTTACGGAACGGAAAACAGTAGTAGTGTTTCATTTATTTCTGTTTAGCAGCGCCGCAACGATGTACAGCGAAACAAACAGCGCGATCGACCGGTGTACAAAACGATTCATGAACGATGACTCGTATGAGTCGGTTCTTTTTAATGAATTAATAACATACGGTGTAACGTTAGTCCGATTCCGGAACCGATTGACTATTATGAGTCGGTTCTTTTTAATGAATCAATAACATACGGTGTAACGTTAGTCCGATTACGGAACCGATTGACTCATATGAGTCGGTTCTTTTAAGGCTAATGAATCAGTCGCCGTTAATTTAGCTATTTTGTACTAACTGATATGTAAACAAATAATGAATATGACGGGGATCTTCTTTCCTTTTCTGATTTTGTGTTTTTGAAAGGTGCATCAATCTCACTAAGAGGTTTTAATAAGGTGACTAAAAGTATCCCTGTCAGTTTAAAAACTTTGTTTAAAGCGCATTTATGTTATGGCTGTGTAAACAACCATTTTCCTACACTTGCATTTAATGGTGTTTATGTATTAGATAAAAAAATGCAATAACTTTTTTATTAGAAATGCTCTTTCTTCAACTCCAGGATGCCCCTCTAAAGCACAATCTAAATGGAGGATTTGTTATCCGAACTCTGAATTAAAAAACTTATGGACCTTTCCTCACAGGCTATTTATCCCAAGTAAAATTAAAGAACTCCATTTCAAAATTGCTCATAGATACTACCCTTGTAATTTATTTTTGAGCAGATTTTCTGAGAATATATCCTCAATGTGTTCATTTTGTAATACTGATGAAGAATCTATTCTACATATGTTTTATTGCCCATTCACCAAGTCTTTTTGGTCAGAAGTTACCATGTTAATTTTTTCCTGCTGTAACAAAATGATAGAAATAACAGAATCTATCTTTTTGTTTTTTTGTCAGATTTTCATTCCAAGGACATTAATCTGGAACATATTGTTTTATTGCTTTGTCTTCTGGGTAAATTTCACCTTCATAAAGCCAGAACCATTCATTGCAAACCTAACTTTAGAATGTTTTCATCTGATATAAAGTCCCTTTTTACTTCTAAGAATATGTCAAATCCTTTGAACTCAAAGGCTTCTAAAACTTTTAACATTCTTCAGTCTATTGTAAGCTATCTTTAAAAGACTTTCTTTTTTTTTCTTCTTCTTTATCATTGGTATATCTTGTTAATTTGTGTAGCTTGTATAACTTCATGTGATGTCCGTTAGCCCCATGTTACTTCATAACTGTTGTTATTCTTTCAATTGCAATAAAAAAAAAAAAAAGAATATGTTTATATATTCAGCTGCTAACCTTAGTGCCAATTTAGAACATTTGTGAGTGTTCACAGGTCTGCTGTGTGTCATTTTCACTCGCTGAAAAAAAAACAGATCATCATTAAACGTTGATTAACGGATGTCTTGTTCTTTTGGTACAGTGCTTTTCCCGTGTTTTGACATGGCCGAGCCACGCAGCCCGGTGTCCGCTTCTGTACCCCACAAGCTGATGGTGCTGCCCACCCCAGAGGGCTCAACGCTTGAGATGGACCCGCTGGAGTATACCCTCCGCAAGCGTCTGCCGCGCAAACTGCCCAAACGACGGAACGACGTCTACGTCAACATGAAAACAGACTTAAAGGCCCAGCTGGCGAGGTGTCAGAAACTTCTGGACGCTCATAGGGAAATCTGCATCCACGGTCTGGGACTGGCCATCAACCGGGCCATTAACATCGCCCTGCAGCTTCAGACGTCCAGCCAGGGTGCGTTGCAGCTGGCGGCCAACACATCCACCGTAGAGCTCATAGATGATCTGGAGCCCGATATTCTTTCAATTGCAATAAAAAAAAAAAAAAGAATATGTTTATATATTCAGCTGCTAACCTTAGTGCCAATTTAGAACATTTGTGAGTGTTCACAGGTCTGCTGTGTGTCATTTTCACTCGCTGAAAAAAAAACAGATCATCATTAAACGTTGATTAACGGATGTCTTGTTCTTTTGGTACAGTGCTTTTCCCGTGTTTTGACATGGCCGAGCCACGCAGCCCGGTGTCCGCTTCTGTACCCCACAAGCTGATGGTGCTGCCCACCCCAGAGGGCTCAACGCTTGAGATGGACCCGCTGGAGTATACCCTCCGCAAGCGTCTGCCGCGCAAACTGCCCAAACGACGGAACGACGTCTACGTCAACATGAAAACAGACTTAAAGGCCCAGCTGGCGAGGTGTCAGAAACTTCTGGACGCTCATAGGGAAATCTGCATCCACGGTCTGGGGCTGGCCATCAACCGGGCCATTAACATCGCCCTGCAGCTCCAGACGTCCAGCCAGGGTGCGCTGCAGCTGGCGGCCAACACATCCACTGTAGAGCTCATAGATGATCTGGAGCCCGATGACCTGGATGAGGCGGGGGAGCCGCTGACACGCACCCGTAATAACTCCGCGATACACATCAGGGTGTTTCATCCCAACGCATAGAGCCAGTATCAGTATTAACACAACAAATGGCAACTTCAAAGACTTCATAAACATTAATGTAATGTTCGTGGTGTGTGTGAGTGAGAGTGGGTTAAAGGTGATGTCTGTTTTATTTTGTATGACTTCTGTTCTGGTTCAGCCTGAAGCTTATTTAATTAATTGCTGTGGTGTTCTTGAATGTTTCATTTGAGAAAGAATGCAGAAAGGAAATGTGC
>NW_015552547.1:490148-508341 GCF_001515605.1 Sinocyclocheilus anshuiensis
TCAGTTTATGTACTTGTTTTCTCATGTATAGTGAACTTGTAACCAAAAGATCATGCATCAGTTGTTTTAAAGCTTAGTTAAATGGAAAGTAAAAAGACATTGTTTGACCTACCTGCTGGTTTCCTATTTCTGTTTATAGTTATAGTCTATTTTAAGGATAATTTATTTTACATATATTATTTAATAGTAATAACAGTAGTAAACAACATTATTTAACATTAATGTTATAAATTAAGAATAATACCTATATTTTTCCTCTGTAAATGCTATTGGGTAATAATGACAAATTTGACAAGTGTCTGCTTTCACCAAGCGTGTGGCTATAATATGGGGCACAGATGCCATAAAAACGGTAATATGTATTACTTTCTGAGTGGGAATGGAGATGGCATGTTAGCAAGGTTGGGATGAACAGCTAAGCTTAAATATTTCTGAAAGATGCAGCTGATTTGTCAGAGGGTTGGCATCTGATGGCTGATCAGTAAGTAAACTGGATCAAAATGTTTGTCCAGCCATTCTTGACCAAACTAAAAGAGCAGATATTTTGGTGGCAAGTAGGGTGAAAAGGAATGACACAAAGGGGTTTTTAAAAATATTTAGTGGTGTGACTAAATTCCTTCAGTGAAAACATGACAAAAATGCAGCGCTTATTTTATAATCCTGTTATGTCTTAGGCATAATGTATGCCTAGTTCTCTCTCCCTCACTCATAGCTAAAAAAGTACTTGTTTTCACATCAAAACAATTCACATTGGAATCACATGTATTTACAGAATTGTGAGCAGTGTATTGACATTCTCAGCAGAGATGCTTCTTAAGAAAAAAAGAAAAAAAATCCTCTCTCCTTGTTTGAGTTCTATTTTTTTTTTTTTAGCTAAAAATAATACTTTGTATTTGAATTCCGAATGACATTGTGAAAGAACCAAACAACAGGAAAAAACATCTACAAACATACTTTGTTGCATCTAGACAGAGACTGATTGACAGATGTAAAAAAAACAGGCTATTTACGAAAAACAGAAACAAGTTATCCAGAAAAAGAGAAACAAAATGTCAACCTTACGATCATTTCCCAAAGGCAAATATGCAGTGTCGTGCGTGAAGTGGAAGCAGGCCAGGATGTTTGTCATACACACACTAATCAATATTTTTCCTGGCAGCGACGTTATCTGCACAAGACCGCGTAATTCAGACATGAGCTAACACAGAGCCTCATCAGCTCTCACAAAAGCTTCCAATTCCCCCGACACAAGCAGCAATCTCGTCCCTCATCCTGTTCACCCCAACTGACCCGTAAGAATTCAGCATTACAACCTTCCTCCCCGACGCTTGAAACATTCCCTGCAGCATTCACTAAAGTCACACACGTACACACACACACACACACACACACACACACACATAAACGTAACACTGAAATGAATATAAAACCTACAGTGCATATTTAATATTGATAAGTAGACTTCTCTATCAACAGTTCAATGTTTGGAGGTGCTTGAGGCCACAGTAAATGGAGGAAGAGAGGTCTTCACTTGAATAGCTTCAGAAAAGAACCTGCAAAAGCAAGTGATTCCAGCTCTAAGAAATATCATCTATATAAATAATGTAATACAAAACACTTAAAAAGTCCCAGATAAAGCTTCCCAGTTGAGCTGGGCAAGTGCCAACAGTCATATGGGGAAAGAGGAGTGATTTCTTGAAGTTTCATTATTGCGTCTGGTTGATTTTTGCCAGGTAACGCAGGTGGGACTGCAAAGGCTCAACACAGAGAGAGAAGACAGCCAAAGGGGGCACTTGGCATTCTGGGGGATGTCTTCTTTTCCCTTTGTGAGTAAATCTTTCAAAGTGCTACAACTCCCAGTCATTCAAACCCCGGCAACATATCCTTTGTAATAGCCCATTATCCTGCCTCCTGATATGAGGAGCTCCAATTAGTTTGGCCCTTGCTCAAAATTGTCTATCAGCTGACACCTTGATGGCAGACAGGTGCATTGGCAAGCAGAAGACGCACTTTTCCCCGCAGGAAGTTGATGTGGACCTGAAACAGCTCTGAGATTGAGGATACGTTCTGCATCTCCTTGTCTTCTCCACCACTGGCAGGAGGTACATATTCCTGAGAGACAGAGGGAAATGGGTTAAAGAGTAATAATGCAGTGTAACTAATACTGTGTAACAGCTTCACATTTTAGACACTCATATTCATGCTTTTAAATTCTGAATAACGTTTCTGTACTGACTGGAAGAAAAAAAAATCTAGAAAAACGCAAAACTACTGGTAATTTTCTACTGGAACATTTTACATTTCCTTTTACTTCGCACAAAAATGAAAATTTGATGAAAATTTACTCAACCTCAGACCTCATTGGAACAGAACTGGAGAAATTCAGCATTACATCACTTACTCACCAATAGATCCTCTGCAGTGAATGGGATTTAATCAGCTGTTTGGACTCTCATTCTGACGGCAACCATTCACTGCAGAGGATCCAATGGTGAGCAAATGATGTAATGCTAAATTTCTCCAAATCTCTTCCAATAAAGAAACAAACTCATCTGTGTCATGGATGTCGTGAGCATATTTTAATTTTTGGGTGAACTATTCCTTTAACACAACACAGTACAATGCTTAATGCCTTCATATCAACACAGTATATTGGACCCTATTTTTTTCAGCTGAGAGTGTAGTCCCATAGCCGCTGCTTGTTTTTATCTAGCACTACGACACAATGACACAATCACTGTAAAGTGACGAACACGCTTTCTTCCTGATGTTGACATAAGTTTGTAGTACACTACACTTGATTAGCATAACATCCATTTTCCTGTTCCTGTAGCTTGATTGGTAGAGCATGACGGTCACAGGGTTTGATTCTCAGAAAACAGATAAGCTGATGTAATTTATGTATATTGAATGAAATGTACAGCTTAAATGCATTGCACACTTGCTTTGGATAAAAGGGTCTGCCAAATGCATGCATGTATCTGTAAATTTGGTCCTAAGTGTATATTCTTAACCATTATGCTAATGAATAATGTAATTCTAAAGCACAGTGGTTCAAAAGTTTACTCAGCAAGAACACAAGAAGTTACAAAGAACCTAGAAAGCAGCACACGTGTTTTCAACATTGATAATAATAAGAAATGTTACAAATCAGCATATTAGAACGATTTCTGAAGGATCATGTGACACTGAAGTCAGGAGTAATGACTGCTGAAAATTCAGCTTTGCCATCACAGGAATAAATTACATTTTAAAATATATTAAAATAGAAAACAGTTATTTCAACTGTAATAACATTTCACAATATAACTGTTTTGAATCTATTTTCGATCAAATAACTGCAGCCCTGGTGAGCATAAGAGACTTCTCTTTCTCCAAGTGGCCTGTGTAACTCACTGGTATGCTGAGACTTCGCAGCACTTGTCTGATGCTGGCAATGTTGCTAATACTGGCATCTATGTGGGACTGCAGCACGTCAGTCTGATTAGATGCCTGTAATGAGCTGATGGTCTCGTTCAGCACATGTAAGCCTGACTGGACCTCCTGAGCTTGCTCCTCTATCTGAAGTGACATACAGAATATATTCATAAAGGAATGTGTTAACCACATTATTTATTAAGTTAAGGTATCCATCTATATTATATTAAAATCTTCACAACAGGAACATGCAGGACAACTTACATTCATTGCTTCCCAGACATCAAAATCAACTCTTGTCAGAGGAGCAGTGAAGTTTGTTGCAATGCTGCAAGCATCCTTACACGCTCTCTGCGATAGCAAAAACATTCAAGTCAAGTCACATTTATTAATCCAGCACTTTACACAACAGAAATTGTTTCAAAGCAGCATAACAGCACTACACAAGAAAATGACAGTATTAATGTTGCAAACCCCTTCAATTATGAAACAAATACAATGTCAGCTGTAAAGCAGCTCCAAAAAGACAATAGCACCATTATTCAGCTCAGTTTAGATTAGTTCAATGACGGTGTCAGTATTAGCAAAGTTCATTAGTAAACATAATTTAACTATTGAATTGTCATTATTCAGCTCAAGTGAGTTCATTGTTGATTTTTCTTGTGCTATAAGCAGATCTACAGAAGGCAACAGTGTCATTATTTTCAATTAATTTAGATTCAATATAACAGTGTCAGTGTTTCAGAGTTAATCAATTATGAAATTCAGCTATAAGGAAGCTCCACAGAAGACAACTTATCCAGCTTAATTTATTTTAAAGTCATTTGATATCCAGTGGGAATTCTTTCAGTGGGTAAGGAGTTGTTCACCAGTGTTCAAAAACAGCTAGAGAGGGCACACGGGAAGAGGACAGATTGCACACTTGGCATTGCAAAGATGTTTGCCTGATGCATGTGTAAGATTAAAGAATTGCACAGAAATGCAAGAAAGTGAACTGCTTGGAATTACAATGAAACGTGTTTATAAAATTACAGCTTCAGCCATCATGTGCATGTCTCTCACCATAGCAGCCTCTGCATCCCAAGCCTCCTTAATGAAATGGTCGAGGACGCGCAGGTCACAGATGGGGCGTAATGGGGAGGACAGGCCTGGACGGGTCCACTCCAGCACCATCAGCAGTAAGGCAAAGAGTCCTGGCACACATAGAACAAATGAAGGTCAGTTTAAAACTGATTTAAAAAAAGACTTTTACACTTCTACTATCTAGCAAGAGACTAGCAGCACTCAAGCCAAGACAACCAGATTCCAGAATAGTTTCTTTCCACAGCCACAGGCTATCAGATTGAACAAAAACCCACTCTCCAAACCCCCTTCCTACCAAAGTCATTGTTATACAGACACAGCAGTGACTTCAAGACAATTAAATACGATATAACAAATATAAGAGAAACAAATATTAACAATATTGTACAAAATTATTTATTATGTATAAAATGGTTCAATATAAAAGATTTAAATAATCATAAATAAAAACAATGAATTGCTTTGAATCATAATTGAACAAACATTACATTAGTTTAATTTGTAATTAAAGTTTAATTATGCTTTATGTTTAATAACACAGGGGTTGTATTGATATCAGTTTGACATTATCAAATAATTACGGGCGTATATACTCAATAAATACAATACCACTTAATACTTAAAAATACAACAGACCTGACTTTGATTTTATCTTAAAGAGATTAAAGCAAATGTGCTATTAACGCATGGTAACAAGACTTGCCACAAGGTGGAGCACTACTACGTTTAGGTAAAGAAATATATGAAGCAGAGACGTGCACAGACATTTTTAGGGGCAGGGGCTCAAGTGGAAAAAACTCATATTTATTTTAATTTTTTTTTCTAAACAAAACGTTAAATATATCAGGGGTGTGCGATATTATCAAAAATAAAATTATATTTCTTTATATCAATAAAAATACATATTTGCAGTGGCAACAAATGGTAATTCTAATATCTTCCTATTGCTTCCTAAGCCACACTAGTGTACATTTAGGCCAGATAAGTACCGCATGAATAAGTATTATTCCTACAGTTAGTCATGTGATATTCTGGCATTTATGTCTTCTTGGAAAATTTTGAATGCAGTCTTTCAGTTTTAGCTGGCTATGACACAATAGGTTTCTTATCAAAGCAGATGTACCCTCTGGATATGCTCTGATTTTGAGCACATGTTAAGAAGAACCCCAGGTTGGGTCAAAATTTAGTGTAGAACATCAAAGATCAGAATTTTCTTTAGACTTTGAGACGAGCGGATGTGATTCCTCTTTTGGCCTCAGCTTGACAAATCACTTTACTGCTGATCTTGGCAGAAAATGGCGTCTTGTTACGAAGGCAACAGAAGTTCTGTTGACACCATGACCTGTCGAAAATCCAAGAACTGTCTGAATGCTACAGAACGCACGTCCACCATGTAATCAGACCATCTCTAACAGCTTTTCCAGGAACTAGACCTATATTTTGTCTGACCAAGACTCCAGCATTTCGCAGTCACGTCATTTGATTAAGTGTGGCCTCCCTTAAACATATGAGCATACAGCTCTGTTTATTTTAGGCAACCCCCATCTCCATCTCTCATCGTGACCCAGCTACTTCAAGGTCACTTAGAGACCACCATGCATGGATGCTGTTGCCTTCCCCCATATATACATTTGTTTTTGTTACTGTTCAAAAGTTTGGGGATCAGTGAGACTTTTATGTTTTCGAAAGAAGTCTCTAATGCTCAACAACACTGCATTTATTCAAACAAAACTATAGTAAAAAAACTGCAATTTTGTGTTTATATTATTATTACAATTGAAAAGAACTGGTTTATTTTTTAAATATACTTTGATGACAAAGCTGAGTTTTCAGCAGCCATTTTTTCAGTGTCACATGATCCTTCAGAAATCAGTCTAATATGCTAATTTGGTGCATTTCTTATTATTATCATCACAGTTAAAAACAGCTGTTCTGCTTAATATTATTGTGTAGATTTTGATACATTTTCTCAGGATGTTTTGAACAAAATGCGCTCAATTTTTGTGAAACCGAAATTGTCTGGAACAATGTAAAAGTTTTTATTTGATTTTTTTTAACTAACTGACCCCCGAATTTTAGAATGGTACATTATTGTACTGGGTTATAACATATAATAAATAATATAATAGAAACATAAATAATTATAAAAAAAAGAGTGAAATATTGAATTGCAACCGCAATGAAAATATATAATTATTCACTTGCAGGATCTCAGATTCAAACAGTCAAGAAGCAGAAGGTTGATTAAGAAAATCAACCTAAAAGTCATTCAGTGAAGCATGCTAACTCTGCTCTACATACCCTTGCATACACTTGACCTTATCCCTCTGAATGAGTAAATGATAGCAACAGGAAGAGGGGAGAGACTATATCCCGTGCCTTAGTCTCCAGCAGAGGGAACAGCCAACTTCATTGAGAGTTTAATGGCTTGAAGTTAGGATCCTAGCCAATTTTAAAGGTAACAGAGAAAGTGCCAACATTAAATGCCAACAACCAGAGTCTATTTTTTGCCTTGCAAGAGAGAGCACTGTCACAGTAGCAAGTCATACCCTTGGTAAAACCAAGGACTTTGACCTAAAAATATCAATTTCAGCCTGTAAACATTGACTGCGTGAACACTGAACACATATCCACTACATCAATAAAAGAAAGATATTTCAAGTGTATTTTGGCAATAGAAATTATAGAAAGTAACACAACAAAGAAGAGCTCAATCAGGAAAATAGTAATACAATTAAACCTGATCTACAATGTTTCTCATTGCATTTGTTTTCTTACAGGTAAAATCATTGGAGAAGCCATGTGTGATCATCATCCCATGATCTGCGTTTGAGATTTTTCTGCAAAGTCATTGTCTCATTTTCAGAACAGAATTTGCTTGTCCATTGTCAACTTTTGATGATGCAGCAATTTTACACTGAGTCAGCTCTCACTGTAATGTAAAACTCATGTTTAATAAAGATGCTAGGTCATGCATGGGAAAGCCCAACACAAATAGATTGCAAGCCGAGAGCTCAAAATAATCTGCCTAACTTCCTTGGTCAATAATACCTTTAAAAAAGTGATGTGACTGATCACTATGGCAATCACAGTTTTAAATCAATTTATTATTATTATTTCTAAATGCACAATATTATAATTGCAGTGATAAACCGCCCCACTATCCCCCATGCACTTTCGCGTATAGCATGTTCACTAGTGTCAAAATAATATGATTTGTGACTGTTTGTATTTTGCCTCTCCTCTCAATATATGCAGTATAAACACAAGGGGCGGATTTAGTGAATTGGGGGCCCCTGGCAAAATATAGGAATGGGGCCCTATACATTTGCACACATTTTCCTAGATCAACCTTGAGGTTCCATTTTGTTGTTTTCAGCGTAAGCCTGTGTGCAAAGGCTGTCTAATTCTAAACTTTAAAATACATTTATTTTTAGTTGTTTTAACTACAAATTTAAATAAAACAAGAATGAAAAGGCAATTATACATTTACACACCTAAAATACATATATCAAGAGCATGCTCACAGATGAGAACAAAACAGCGTTGGATGAAGTGGATTAAAGCCTGCACGGGCCTCAAATATATAGGCCCTAGCCCGTCTTTTTTCCCCTTTTCCCAAAAAAAAGCTTATACAACTGTTTCAGCTATGCTTTCTACCGTCTCGGTCTTGAACTGGAGCGCGTCACAATGATGAACCTAAACTCAGACATGATCAAAATATATAGAAAGCTTTAAATTACTACTTTAAAACGATACATTGTCATGAATTCGTTGTATTCCCATTTGTAAAATAGCCAACAAATTAATTTTTGTAGGCTAACCCGATCTCATGAAAGTGCGTATAGCACGATTATTTCTATGCAGAAATTGACTTTGGCATGCAAAAGACTGATAAATTCATAATTAACGGCATGGGTTCAGTCGACAGAAATATGGGACACACAGGCCTATAATAACTGCTGAAATGTTTGCGGGGCAAATCTGAGGTCAGTCTGAGCGCTCATGGTACTCACAGTGCACAGCCGAACACCTGCAGGCGCCACAGACTCGGACGGTTGTCGTGGAAATAAACACCGTAACCAGCAAACGTTTGCGTGTCCGCGCTTAATGCGCATATCCTATATGAAAAGCATTTTAGGGGGCCCTTGGCTTTTGGGGGCCCAAGGCGGTCGCCTACCTTTGTTTAATGGGTAAGTCCGCCCCTGATAAACACCAAACGTTTAACGTGTTGCTTGCTATTGATTGCATTCAGTATGAATTTTACTCGACAAAACAAAAACGCAATTTTCCACTTGTGTTGCTAAATGCACGTTAAGACAGTAAGAATCAGTTTGATAAAAGCGTAAGTATCTTACCTGAACCGTGAAACATTCGCAAAACAACTTGGCATTTTTCAAACACATGATTAAAAATCGCGCAAAGACAGCTCAACCGGTGGCACAAAAGACATGGATAGCCTCGAGCACAGACGCATCCAGCCCTACGCGCTGCTTCCAAGTACTCCGTGCGACGCACAGGCGATCAAATACAATGACACCGTCCCTTCCCACGAGGCACGTACTGCGACCCGTTCGGCTTTGCGGAACCCTATTGGCAAGCTTTCTATGAATGTCAATTCCCCCTCACTCCACGAAAGCGCACCGCGACTCAGCAGAAAAGGTGGACCTCTCTCATTAATGTTCAGAAAGAGGTGGAGAATGGACTTGTCTCCCATCAGACGGCTACAAAAATGTTAAACCTCAGGCGGGATAAAAAAGAAAGAAAGACTGAGGCCGTTTAATTTACTCACTCGTTATCTGCATCTCAGAATCTAGTCCTTACAGGATCCTCTCCGTTTCGTCCATAGCTCCGTCTATTGCCCATTAATTGCAACCGAAGCCTTTTAAGGTATTGTCAGCACTCATCGGTTCCGTTATGCTTATTTATTTATTTTCAATCCATGACTTTGAAAATCAAAATCAAATATAACAGTCTCATGATGGTTATCAGATTAACTTCCTGTTTTGGAAGGGATTAGTCTTTCATTGTTACTCACATAATATCTGTTTTCTCAAAAAAAAAAAAAAAAAGTAAATAGCGCTCCAAAGAGGGTTAGCACGGCTTCCTCTCAAGGCAATTTACAATGATATTTTAGCTGCATTTTCCACCGTATAGCTACTTCCAAACAAGGGAGGTAACACAAAGAAATGAAACAATACTCATAACTATTTATCCCTGTTTGCTTGTGTTTAGGGTCTGATAAGCAGTTCTTCATATTCATTCAGCTCAGCAGACTTTTACATTTGTAAGAATTAGGTCCTGTTTTAAATATATGTGTATACAAATAGATAACAGGTTATATGCCAGTGGTAACCTATAGCACCTTGGAGATCTCAAGCCAACAAGGAGGTAAGTCAAACGAATGACTTCGGTTTTGCAACCATCCAAGATGCTCAGGGGGACTATCCTCAGAGATGTTAAAAAGGCAAGCATAAATGGGTCACTTTCAGGTAACAACAAAACATTTAGAGGTTATTTTGCAACCATAAAATTAAGTTATAGGCTAAGTTATAAATTAAAGTTAATCACAATAAGGATGTATACATCAGCCACTATTAGCAGCATATTCCAGCATCCCTTCACCACATTAACTCCACCTTTCACTGTAAAAAAAACAAATACTGGCAGCTCATTACATGGGACATCATCCATTAATTTTAAAGACATTTGCGTTAACTCTAAACCACAATGCAATGCTATGTAAAATGCAAAATACTAGTGAAACCTTTAAAAAAAAATACAGAGAAATTCCTTTGCCAATTTTAAATTTTTTTTTTTTACAGATTTTGTTTAGAGTTATTTCTTATTTATATTAATTAATTACCAGGGGAACTTAAACATCATAAACCACCGTGAAGCGCATAATCTGTTTACTTTCATTACTCTCCATGATTACATAAAAGTCCTTTAACGGCATCTTTGCTTTCATGAAGAACCTTTAACATTCATGGAACATTTCAATTCCACAAAAGGTTCTTTATAGTGGGAAACAGGCTCTTTAGATTATTAAAATGCTCTTCACACTAAGAAAAAAAAATGTTTGTTTCAGAAAAGTTTACTGAAATGATTCTTTGGGAGACCCAAAATGGTTCTTCTCTGGCATCCCTTTTTGGAACCCAGTGTGTGAACTTTAAACTGTGAACTTGTGAACTGTTCAAGTGTCAACTTTATTTGTAGATCAAATTTTGAATCTCTGGAAGTTGTTTCAGATGTTGGCTCTTACAAGTGTAATCTAAAATTAAGAATGAAAAGTATCAGTACTACTTTATATTTTCTGGTAAATGGACAAATGTGACCCTGGACCACAAAACCACAGGTTTTGCACAGGTATATTTGTAGCAATAGCCAACAATACATATGGGTCAAAATTATAAATTTTAATTTTATGCCAAAAAATCATTAGGATATTAAGTAAATATCATGTTACATGAAGATAGTTAGTAAATTTTGTACCATAAATATATCAAAACTTAATTTTTGATTAGTAACATGCATTGCTAAGAACTTAATTTGTACAACTTTTTTTTGTTTAATTTGGCGATTTTCTCAATATTTAGATTTTTTTGCACCCTCAGATTCCAGATTTTCAAATAGTTGTATTTCAGCCAAATATTGTCTGATCCTAACAAACCATACATCAATGGAAAGCTTATTTATTTAGCACTTATGTGATGTATAAATGACATGATGTATGACTGGTTTTGTGGTCCAGGATCACAAATAGCATCAGGAATATTACACTTCAAATGTGTTAAATGTAATTGGCAGAACAGTGTAATTCAGGAAGGTAAAGTGAGTCTATCCAGGAAAACAGACTGGGCCACTGAGAAGACAGAGTGTGCAGAGTTCAAAGCTACTGAATTTACCCTCAGGGATCAATAAAGTTTATCTATACATCTCTAGAGGGCATTCATAAGACAGAATCTCTATGGATTTTGTCTTAGGCACAAAGGTTACTTGTGTGGCTTTTTTCTTTCTTTTTTTTCTTTTTCTTTGTTGGTCAGAATACTTACAGCCAAAAATTACTTAGCAGAATTATATATCTGTTTCAGTAGTCTTAAATAAGTTTCCTTTTAGTGTATCAACAGAAGAGCACATTTTTTACGTGCAGCACATGTATTTCACGTGCTCTTTCAGGCAGGTCTGTTTGTTAAAGGATGACAGAATAGAGGTTGTTTGGGCAAAAGTTGTACAATGTATATGATTCCAAGTATATGTACTCATATGTACCCAACTCCTGTCAATTCTAAGGACAATCGATAAAAGTCTCTCTATTTGTTTAAATGCTTCCGCAGATATGAGAATAATTTTTTTTCTTGTTTATAAAATATAATCACCACAAACCTCTTTGCTGTTTTACTTCTAATATCTATCTGTCTATATTTGCTTCTAATATCTTTACCTGTTTGCAAGAGATATAAGACACAATCACTGTATATTATTTCATCTGTTTCAATAAACATAAGAATTCTAAGTGTTTGCGCACACACACAGCCAAGTTCTGTATCGCTTACACTCTTTGTGATAGATGTCATGCTTTGCAGCTCACAAAACTATAAAAACTGTTTGGATATCACCGTTTATTATTTCCTCTGTTTTAGTAAACATCACAATAATAAGGTGTTTGCACACACATAGACAAGTTCTGTATTGCCTACAGACACCATGTTTGTTGTCATGGCTCTAAATCTTTCTAAATCATTTGTCGCCTTGTTTGATCAAACTACTGTTTGCTCTGCCTGAGCCAAACTGAGAGCAAAGAGAGACAAGGTACGTGCTGTGGAACATGTGTAATGGCTGGGTAGGGGGACGAGGGCGGGGGTGTCTCGGCATAGTGACTCCGAGGCTTGAACCCTGTCATTGAAATTGGGATGATTAAAAAAAGTGAGGGGGGTTATGTGTGGGAGGAAGACCCAAGGACACCCTCCCCTTTTTACTAGTAAACAGACAACCAGAAGCTGGCGATGCAGAGATGAGGAGAGAGAGACAGCGAGTGAGAATAAGAGGGAGATCTGCATAGTAAATAGAGAATGACTCTCTTGATTCCTGAATGGAAAGAGAGACAGATCAGGCTCCTTGTTTGAGGTCCAGTGGTGTGCCACAAGACAGGAAACTTACATAAAAGAATAGGGGATGGGGAGGTCGGAGCCACTAAGGTGGCCAGTCAGAAGTTATTGTTTCTGAATAAGAGTCATCCTGAATGAATTATCTTGAGTTCAATGGGTAAAGCTTTCTTTTAGATTGTTTGCCCTGTTAGTGATTCTCTTTATAGTCTTTACATGGAATATACACACACACATACTGTTCAAAAGTTTTGGTCAGTAAGATTTTTTATCTTGTTACTAAATTTACAATAGTAAGATATTTTTGGGCAACAAAGCAGCATATTAAAATAATTCCTGAGGGGGTCAGGTGACACTAAAGACTGGAGTAAAATCTGCTGAAAATTCAGCTTTGCCATCCTATACATTTTAAAATATATTAAAACAGAAAACAGTTATTTTACATTTTAATCATATTTCAGTATTTTAATTTATTTTTGGTCAAATAAATGCAGTAAACAATGATAACAATACGGTTAAAACTATTATTATTCAATATTATATATTTTATATTATTCAATATTATAATATTATTAATATTAATAATGTTAATAATGTGAAATATTCTTACAATTTAAAATAACTGTTTTCTATTATAATACATTTTAAAATATTATTAATTCCTGTGATGGCAAATTAGAATTTTCAGCAGCCATTACATCTTTCAGAAATCATTCTAACATGCTAATTTTGTGCTCAAGAAACTTTTTATTTTTTAATGATTAATGTTAAAACAGCTTTTACTGCTTAATATTTTATGAACACTGTGACATACAACCATTTACTTTCACCACAGATTAGGGTAAAGAAAAGAAATTAATAGTTTTATATTTAGCAAGGATGCATTAAAATTGATGAAAAGTGTCATTTAAAAAATCACATTTAGAATTTTACATGTGATTTCTATTTCAAATAAATGCTCTTCTTTTTAACTTTCTATTCATCAAATAATCTTGTAAAAAATGTAGTACAGTTTCCTTAAAAAACTGTTTTCAACATCAATAATAATAATAATAATAATAACTGTTAATAATTAAGCACAAATAATAATTGAGCACCAAATCAACATATTAGAATGATTTGTGAAGGATCATGTGAAACTTAAATTCAGTTGGTTTTAATTTACATAGGGATGCATTACAAAGTGAAGCTCCAACTCTGTTTCAACATAAGGGTCTACAGGCCAAAAGAGGAAACCTGCAGATTATTTGGCAGTGTTCTCCCACACACAGCCTGCTGGTGGCTCTACTGTTTTAAACAACCTGACTGATTGTTTCAGGAAGAACCTTTCCTCTCGCCCTGGACCCTGCTACCCACCCCTTCATCTTCAGCTATAAATATCATACTGCTCTTTAGGAGGTGTTGGGATTTGAATAGACTGGAAAGAGCTTCATTTACTGATAAAATCTGCACTTCCCTTTGAAGGGAACTTCGAACTGCGTCCTCTAGGGGTCGCTATGGGGAACACCTCGTCGTGACCCGTGTCTGAAGCATACACTGAAAAAACACCAACAACACGTTGGCCGGCGACAGCCATGATGTCACTACCCGTGCGACTATAGTATAAATAGGCGCCGGGAGAACACATCATCCTCTTCTTTGTCTTCACTGACTGTTTTGTTTGAAGCGTGCATTTCCGTGGTAAAAGCGATCTCTATTCATATCATTATGGTGAGCACTAGCAAAGCGTTTAGAGGATGTGTGCATCCGTGTTGTCGTTATTTGACACCTGATGACACACACGATCTATGCATTGTTTGTTTGGGCGAAGAGCACGCACGCGATGTCGTTTGTCTCTCTTTTCGAGGAAAGAAGGGCAGCCATCTGCTTCCCGTGGTTCAGGATCCGCCTCTGCTGAGGCACGGAGGAGAATGAGCTCGTCGGGATCGCAGGTGGATCTGGCCGATGAGTTTAAAGAGGGGCTTTCGAGCGTTACCAGTGGGTAGGGGCAGGAGGAATTGCGGGTCAAAGGGAGGTAGGCAAGACCTAAGGGACGTGATCCAGACAAGGCGTCAGCGCTTTCATCCGGATCAGAGTGATACTTGAGTATCTACTCATTTCCTTCGGGGGTTTTACATCTGCCCTTATTTTTCCCTTCCTAATTCCCCTGTGGTAAGTTCGCACGCTAGTACTTTGCGTTCTTTCTAAAATTCTGTATGGTGAGGGCTTCGCGCGGCAGCTTCGTGCCCTTTTTTGAACTGGTTAAGCCCCGGTTCCACCTAGGGCACCACTCCACCTTGTATCCTCCGGATAAATTTTTTTTTATTATATATATTTATAAATTTTCAAACATTACAAACATAACTTAAAATCGAACAAGAAAAAATAAATAAAAATAATTTATGGCTCACCACTCCATTAAATCAATTAGTATTTGTTCTTATAGCTTCTGCCAACGGTTCAATGATCAAAGCAAATAAAAGAGGTGAAAGAGGGCAGCCTTGTCTCGTCCCTCTCCCAGCCTTAAATGTAGAGGAGCGACATCCATTAGTGAGCACGGCACTAAGAGTTTCATTATACAATAACTTGACCCACTTAATAAAGTGTGCGGCATTTAACACTCGCTGCTTGTCTTGAAAGTTGTGGAACCTCACCAAGATGGGTCTCGGTCGCTGCGTAGAGGAAGGTTTGGGGGCGAGTGATTTGTGCGCTCTCTCTAGCTTTATACGGCCAGTTTTCGAAGCAATGCAGAGAGTCTTAGGGAGCCATGACTCGAAAAACCGCGTAGGGTTGTCACCTTCGACGCCCTCAGGTAATCCAACGATGCGGATATTCTTCCTCCTTCCTCTGTTTTCAAGGTCTTCAGCCCGTTCACCCATATCAAGCACGATTTTCTCAAGGGATCGTAGCTTAGCCTTGATCGGGGTTACCACGTCTTCCATAGCAGATATCCTGGCTTCCGCTTCAGTGATCCGCTTATCATGCTCATCTAGCTCAGAACGATGCAGTTGTAACAACTGCGATATCGGGTCCATCTTTTCATTGATGAGCTTAGAGATATTGGATGTAATCTCTGCAACCGCGTCAGACTGTGGAGATGCAGTAGGCCTTTGGCCGTAGGGGATAATGTCACTGACAGTCGTCTTAACGTGTCAGGGGCAACTCCCATGGCTATGGTAGAGTTGGTACTTAGTGCTCGCCATGGTTTCTGGCATGCACTCCCCTCAGCATGGTGGCATGGGTATACCGTTCAAAGTTCCCTTGAAAGGGAACGTCTTAGGTTACGTATGTAACCATGGTTCCCGGAGTAGGGAACGAGACACTGCGTCCTCTAGGTTTCCTGCCATGCTTCGAGAGTTGTTGGTGTTTTTTCAATGTATGCTTCAGACATGGGTCACGACGAGGCTTCCCCATAGCGACCCTTAGAGGATACAGTGTCTCGTTCCCTACTCAGGGAACCATGGTTACATACGTAACCGGAGACGTTTACAATGATAGACTGCCAGCTTTTTCTGGCTGTAAGCATATAAGGATATTTCTAGCTTTGGCCTTTGCTCTCTCAAGCAGAAACAATAGAAATAGAAATAGAAAAAGAAGTATTTATTATCTTTAGCTCTTCAACTAAAGCGAATAACATTATTTCAGAATTAAATCATTATTTTTCTTCATTCAAACAAAATATGTCTTTAATACAATTCAGTGTCATTTCACATGATATCAAACAACCATCATTCACCAGCTTAATTTTCCCCCAATGCATATTATTTGCCATTTGTACAATTATACTGATTATATGCAAAATGCAGTTGTCAAATAGTCACTGGACATTTTTTGAAAACTTTCAGTTAGCACAAAACAGCAAAAACATGCTGTGCATAAAGTCATATAGCGTACATTTCCTTCAACACCAATAAACAAAAGAACATTTTAAAATTAGTTGATAGACTTGTGTTGTGTGCTACCGCTAACATAGTTATTGTTGTTAGATCAGTACTCCTTGTTCTGGCTGTTGACCAGTCTTAAACAGCAGATACATGCTAATTATGTCACTATGCCAAATTCACAGTTAAACCATTTAGAGAATGACCGACAGCTTGCCAGTGGACAAAAATAAATCATGAGGTAATTTCATGAATGAAGACAGCAGTAATTAAACAACTGCTGAAGCTAACAGAGAAGCCAATAATGCAGTCACAAGTGTCTTACATAATATTACATAAATGTTCACAGTACACATCAACAAAAATGTTAAACCTGTGAGCTTAGTAAGGTTTTGGCAACAAACATTTTCAAAAAGTGGCAACACTTAAGTTAGTAATTCCTGTATGCTATTTGCATGCAATGTTTAAGCAATAAAAATATACACATTCGCAATAAAATCTCTGAAAAGTTGGATGCAATAACTGTGCAATTCGGTCTGACACTGCCAAGCCTCCACTCACCTACAGTTATCCGTACAGTCTTGTGTCCAGCTTGAATCATAACTACACGCCCACAAACAGTGTGACTTCTTTAGGTACAGGGTTTTATTCTTTCCATTCTAACCACTGTATTTTGCATCAGGGGCCTGATATTTAGGTTAGTTCTGGAATGTCTTCCATCTCCAGATTTGTGTCTGATCTTAAGTGTTCATCTTTATTCTATCTCAAGTCAAAACATTCAATTTCAGGCCAGAATTCACCTATCTCTTATCATACATTGTTTATCGTAGTCTATTCTTTGACCTTGTGATCTGTTTTTATCCATGTTTTTCTGTGTTTCTATTATCTACCTGCTGTGTCTTGACCTTGTTTTAGTAATGGTTTAAATCCCTTTCAGTTTAATGGATCTTATATGCATCCACTAAAGCCAACTGTTAATAAACTATAACATTAATTTTGGGGAAATATTGTAACCCTAATCCCTGTATTTTATTTCAAAAATAAATATGTGGTTGCTGGATTTTACAGCTTCAAATGTCTACCATTTCACAATAGGCCTACTGTATATGGTAATGGCATGGGACATTTTTATGTAAAACAGGATATTTATTTTAATGATTAAAAGGACAAAAAGCCATATCATGCATAAAGTGCCTCATGCAGCAAAACGCATGAACATACATAATCGGTCAAAAACAGCTGTGTTTACCAAACCATTTGTTTATACTCCTACAGGTTATTTTTCTTTCCAATGACAATGGCATCCAGTCTATCCAGAGACATTTTGGGGATTGTTCCTGCTTCGGAACCTTTATTAGCAGAGTGATGAGTGATACTACTTCTGCCAGTGCTGCTTCCCTGGTTGCATAGGTCTTTGTTTATCTCCATGTGTATGGGAAATGGACAGAGGACGATTACTGTTTCTGTCCATAAGGATACAATAGAGAAACAAAACGAATGTAAGCTCCAATCAAAATGTTAAAGGGGTCATATGATGCGATTTCAAGTTTTCCTTTCGATACAATAGACGAATGTAAGCTCCAATCAAAATGTTAAAGGGGTCATATGATGCGATTTCAAGTTTTCCAAGTTTTCCTTTTGGAGTGTTATAAGCTGTTCGTGCATAGATAAGATCCCTAAAGTTGCAAAGACTAAAGTCTCAAACCCAAAGAGATATTCTTTATAAAA
>NW_015552547.1:509810-512237 GCF_001515605.1 Sinocyclocheilus anshuiensis
CGGCTCACCTCGCTCCTATAGTTTGTCTCATCTCTGTTGCTAATGAGACCCACTACAGTCGTGTCATCCGCAAACTTAATGAAGAGGTTGGAGTTGTGTGACTGTGTGCAGTCGTGGGTCAGCAGAGTGAAGAGGAGGGGGCTCAGCACACATCCTTGGGGGGCCCCAGTGTTCAGTGTGATGGTGCTGGATGTGTTGCTGCCGACCCGAACTGCCTGAGGTCTTCCAGTCAGAAAGTCCAACAGCCAGTTGCACAGCGAAGTGTTGAGCCCCAGCTGGACCAGTTTGTGAATGAGCTGTTGAGGGATGATTGTGTTGCTATTTGCTATTGACTGTTCAAATGCGGAGAGAGTGTGTGTGTGTGTGTGTGTGTGTGTGTGTGTGTGTGTGTCTGTCACACACTCTGTTCCCCTTTCGAGCTCTGTCTTTACATTTATTTTGAAAGATGAAGCTCGCGATTATGGTAAGGAGCGTTACATTTTTGACGCGTGGTTGCGGTGTTCGGCCAATCACAATGCACTGGGTCATCTGGCCAATCAGAGCAGACTGCGCTTGTCGGAAGGAGGGACTTTGTAGAAAACTAAGTGTTTGAGAGAGGCGGGGCATAGAGGACCTACAATAATGTACAGTATTTGAAAAATAATGTGTTTTTTGAACATTAAAGCATATCAACATATTCTGTTACACCAAATACACAAAATAATGATCTTTAAAAAAGCATCATATGACCCCTTTAAGATAATAATAAAACACAACAAGGGGAACAAATAAAATGTAAAATACATTATTCCCTAAAGCATTATTCAAGACACATGATCTTTGGACAATCAATTAGCAACTGTAACATGATGCGTTACAATACAACATATTCAATGCACAGAATGTAAATTTTTAGGTTGGCATTTACTGCACAACCAAAATTTCTAATTAACTAATAAACGTATGTCATGTAACAGAACGTAGCTTACCTTAATCATAACACTGGCCAAAGCCAGCAGTGCTCTCCAAAGTCAGAATCGAATGGATCTAATGATATTTCCCATAGGACTGGCTCCCCCTACTGATGAACTGGCGATATCGCTCCAAACACTTGTGGCAATATTGCCCGCATAATTAGGGGATGAATATTTTTGTTAAACATACCAAAAAGAAAATAATTTCAATGATTTATCAACAACTACCTAATAAATGCAAGCCAGTGCATAAAATAATTAAAAGTGAAAACTAACAAATGACATGCACGTATAGGCCTACTACTGTACATTGGAAATCCGCACTAACCCAAATACAGCAAGAAGGAATATTTTAACTGAGTTGCGTGACCATGCACACAGCGTCTTTCAATGAGCTGCAAAAATCAACAACGCAGCGCGAAAAGTGAAATTCGAATCACGAACAAACGAATAAATGACGAAAAAAACTAATCAATAGCCCTTGCCAGTTCTTTTGATGAAATGTTCAAAAAGTTCTACGGCTATGTTTGAATCAGCCTGTCAGTCCATCTTTGAAGGAACTCAACGGTATACTGTTTCAACATTTCACTCACTTAGGCTACTGAATTGCAATTTATTATTACTTTGAGTGATTTCCGTCTCGAAATGACCCAATTTAAGTTGTGTGTTAGTGAAAAAAATCAGTTTAATTGATGACTGGTTGTTCAGATTCACATTTGCAACACACAGGATTTCCCGCCATTGAACCAAACTGTTTCAAGTGAGGAATAATTCCATATGCATTTCCACTTGTTTCGGTTCGGCGAGGTACGACTACAAACAGTTCTGCCACAACAGAAAGCGGCCGCTACATATAGCCCAGTGTTGGGGAAAGTTACTTTTAAAAGTAATGCATTACAATATTGCGTTACTTCCGAAAAAAGTAACTAATTACGTTACTTAGTTACTTTTTATGGAAAGTAATGCATTACGTTACTTTTGCGTTACTTTTAAAATCTGGACAGGGCTTGCTTGTTTGTTTTTAAAATAAAAAAGTTATATTTTTGGCAAATATAAAAGCCCTTTCACACCAAAAGTGAAATGAATAAGCCTCAGGCTGAAGGGAAAGTAAATTTACGTCCGTACAGTAGAATGCAGAAGAAGACATTTCAACACACTTCAGCAATAAAAAAAAGACACACAAATGTTTGTCTAGAGTAATTTGTGCTTATTAGTACGGTTGAACTGGATCATCGAAGGTCAGAAGCAAAGACATTGGTTAATAGAATGGGATTAAATACATAAAGGATATTTGTGTTGTTTAACATTTAATTATTGCAGGTTTGCGTCATATTCTGAGTTGCATTTTTTTATTCATTTTGAGGAATACTGAATCTGTGTGTTTTTTTTTTTTTTGAGTGAGATGAATTAATGCATATTCATATTTATTTTAGAACTACAGTAACATCTTCTGATTTCTCTCAACATGGGGACA
>NW_015552547.1:512301-553149 GCF_001515605.1 Sinocyclocheilus anshuiensis
TTGAAAAAGTAACTCAGATATTCTCTTGTAAATTAAAAAGTAATGCGTTACTTTACTAGTTACTTGAAAAAAGTAATCTGATTACATAACTCGCGTTACTTGTAATGCGTTACCCCCAAAACTGATATAGCCTTTATCGTAAATTAGGAGAGAATAACAATAAAGTACTCCTTTAAACATAAAATAAAATCCTGTTTTGTTAACTAGTTTCCTATATCTAATTTTAGTGTTTATGGTCACGTATCACTCTTTATTCACTCTCATCAATTGTCCAAAATGTTTAATTTTAAATCTCAGGGCTGTCTCGCACACAAAGCCAACAGTAGCTACTTATTATTTTTTTTTACAGTACCCAGAGCTGTATTTATAGACGCTATTCATTGTTTATTTAATTATGATCACACTTTAGTGTTTTAGTGTGTGTAAAACAGAAATTCGGGGAAAGCACGAATTTGGGGCAGAACTGTCTTAGAACGAGCTCATACACCAGAAGAAAGTGTTTCATAGATGGACGTCTATGTCGAGATGAAACCACATGAAACGTTCATTAGTATTTTTAGAGTGTGAACGGTAGCTATCGGCGCTTATATACACGTGCAGACATGGAAAGAGGGGCACATAAGAAAACTGAGTGTATAGATTGGGGTAGACATGTTTGTGGACAAACTCCGATGACAGCCGATAATGAAACATGGAAGGATACATTAGTAAAGAGCGCACATGATGGGCTACCTCAGCCATCTCCAGATTGTGACAGATGCTCAGTGATATCAGGAGAGTGCCTCTATTATCGTTATGGTTGTGATGACAGAGGTTGGGGTTGTGGATACAGGACTATTCAGACCATGGCTTCATGGTTGAGTTTTAATCAACCTCTCAGTGTGAGCCACAGACACCCACCTAGTCTTTCTGAAACACAACAAACTTTGGTGGAAATAGGGGATAAACCTGATGCATTCCTTGGATCCAGGGAGTGGATTGGGACATTTGAGGCAAGTCTTGTTCTTGACCAGCTCTATGATGTTCCCTGCCGCATAGTGCATGTGCGGTATGGCAAGGAGCTTGATCAAGCCCTAAAAGATCTTCATGACCACTTCCGTACCCGTGGGTCACCTGTTATGATGGGAGGAGACAGAGACAATTCCTCTAAGGGCATCTTAGGTGTGTGCACTGGTAAACGGGGTAGTTATTTGCTTGTTATAGACCCTCATTACTTCGGCTGTCCCTTGGATAAAAAGTCAGTGCAAAGTCAAGGTTGGGTTTCATGGAAAGCAGTTGGTTCTTTGGGTCAGTGCTCTTTCTACAATCTTTGTCTCCCTCTTACTGCTAAGAAGTGACAGTGTTGGTTTTTCTCCCCTTGTCTATATTGTAATCTGTATGTGAGGATTTTTACAATATGCATTGTCTTAATCCAGAGATACGGGTGGAACAAGGAGTATTGTTAGGTTAAATATCCTATAAAATGCACAGTTTCTTTAGCCTTATATCCAAAATTAGTAATTTTTCTGTTTCACCCAATCACATGATTAAAATAACTAAATGAAAATGGCATTGTCATCTATGCTCATTTCTTTCTTGCATTAACATGTGCCTCAAAGCTGTCGCAGCAAGAGCAAAGTAGTATTTGAATATCAAACCATGACAACGAACTGATAAAGGAGCCACGTGACTTTTTTTATTTTAATATTTATTTCACAGATGAGACAGCATCCTGAAGTTTGTCTGTTCTGTTTACATTTATAATCATTTAATCTCATTCATTTACCCAAAATGTGCTTTAGCTTTACAGATGGGAAGTACAGCATACAACATACTAAAATCTATAGGCTCTAATAAAGGTAAAGATCAGAAGTGAAGACTAGAAATGAAGCTTAGTTGTCTAGCTGAAATTTTTAGCACATAGATGTAGTTAGTAGTTTACATCAGCTTGTACAGTATGTTTTAATGGTTTACATGCCTTAAAGTGATAGCTCATGCAAAATTTAAAATTCTGTCAACATTTACTCACCATCATGTTGTTCCAAACCTGTATGAGTTTCTTTTTTCTGCTGAACACAAAATGTGGGTAACCAAACAGTCCATTGACTTCTATAGTATGAAAAAAAATACTATGGTTAAGGGGGACCAATTACCCACATTCTTCAAAATATCTTCTAGTATGTTCAACAAAAGAAATAAACGCATACAGGTTTGGAATGACATGAGGGTGAGTAAATGATGACAGAATTTTCATTTTTTGAGCAAACTATTCGATGAATTAAAACATTACCATTCATTATACACAAGTGCAATGCATATTATTTTATATGAAGTTTAATGTAGTATCTGCAATTCTTATGATAATGAACCCCTTGGATTGGTTCATTATCCAATTCTAATCTTTACGCATCTGACACACAGTCACTGTAAAAGATCTGGAAGTTCTTGTCCACCTCCATTTTGCCTTTGAGAAACTTCTCCAGATTTTTGATAGGAACCTCCACCATGTGGTTGTTCACGCGATCATTAAGACCGTAGGCGCCGAACGCTGGAAACTTATACCGCTCTGAGTAGGGAGCATTGTGATCGTAATCTGTGCAGCAATAGGCTGTCCACATGAACTCTGGGATGGCGACACGATCTAGGTTATCACGTCGAATCATATTACCTGATGTTGTCACCCCAGTGATCACATAAGCCTTTCCGTGACAGTAATTGTTAAGTCGTTTTCGGGTAACCTCTACCTGTGTGCTCCAGGGACCAAAATTGAACTCCCTTATCAGGGGAACTACATTGGTCAGTGTGTAGGTGGCAGCTTTGTCCAGCGGGTCTGCCTGATGCTCATCGGGGTTCATTTGGCCACGTTCATATTGCACTACATCGGCGTAGTCTTCTAACACGGCCTGCGTGTCTTCAAAGTTTTTGTGCATTGAGGAAGACTGAGGAAAGGGTTCCATGTTACTGCTTCCTTTCTCAGTTGCCAGCTGTGCAAAATGAGAAATGCAGGTGATGAAAATGAGATTAAGATGGGTTTAGATTCTCAGATCCATGAAGAGAAAGAAGAATAAACACCCTTGCAAAAGGTAGTGATTACAATTCCCAGATCACATTTAAACATTTCAGGAGAGAAACATCACTTTAGCATTGAAACTGATTATTTATTTATTTACTTATTGCAAAGTCATGTAACCATTCAAAAGCTGAGGAGTGAGATTTTATGCTTTTGAAAGAATGGAAAGACGGTGTTATGCTCACCCAGGCTGCATTTATTTTGATCTTTTTATGTTAGAAAATGTAATTTATTCCTGTGATGGAAAATCAGAATTTTCAGCAGCCATTACTCCAGTCTTCAGTGTCACATGATCCTTCAGAAATCATTCTAATATGCTGATTTAGTGCTCAAGAAACATTTTTGTTGTTGTTATCAAAGTTGAAAAATATTGTGCTGCTTTATATTATTGTGGAAAACGTGATACAGGAATGTTCCAAAGAAACACAATTGAAAAATATTTTTAAAATGTCTTTATTGTCCAAATTCTGTATTGATGTATTGCATCCTTTTTGAATAAAAGCAGCAATATCTTTCTAATAAACTGACCTCAAATTTTTGAACAATTGTGTAATACAGAATACACTAAATATGGTATTCTTAGCACACACTCACCTGTGGTTCAAACATCCAGGGAAAGTCTACCCGTTTCTCCCCATCTGATTTCTTGAAGATGTATGCTGAATATATGGGGATGTGTTTTTGGGGGTCGTAGAGGGTAACAAAGTGAGGCTTGTTCATATAGCGCTGGCAGATCTTCTTTAGGGAAGTACTGAAGTAACCTCGTGGTGGAGTGCCCATATAAAGAAAATCCTTACAGTGATCTACTTGGGAGAAGTCGTCCACCACTCCGGCTTGTGATCTTAATATCAAACACATCAGTGAGATCAGCAGGGTTCCAAACCGGGACCAGCAATTGACCGTGAGCTTCATGTTGTCCTAAAGACTTTAAATTGTTGTCTTTCTTCTTTGCAAAATGTTCTTTGTACTGAAAGTATCACAAAAAAAGAATTTCAGAAAAAAATGTTGCTCCTTTTCCTGTGGCTGGTTTATTCACTGTCTCCAATTGACTGTCTTTATCTCATTTAAAATGGACTGACTCTTCACTGGTAGGTGGAGAATAAAATGGGAGCCATTGAAAATTCTAATGCAGAGTACAAAGTATATGCAAAACCATATTCGGATAGTCTGATCTACAATAATGCAAACTTCGAAACTGATAAGACGAACTTCAGTGTGCCATTATCCGCATCTACATGCAAATCAGCAAGGTCAATTTGCTCACTGCTGGCCTAATGTTCATTGGCTCCTTAAAGGTGAATATAGGTTTCTTGTCTGCCAGCAACCTGAGCCTGACTAGGATGTAATAGAAAAGAACAGTGAATTTAAATGTAACTAAATTATACTTTTAGACAAATGTTTTCTTCGTAAATGTGAGAAGAATAAATTGTTGATGCTATATGGACTGTTAATTGACTTATCTTTCCATGTTGCACCTATTGTACTCAGTTCAGTAAAAATGACAACAACTCTTACACATACCTTCCAACTGTAACTATATGATTAGTCACCACTGAGTTGTGTTCACAATTTCAGCAGTTAAAACATCTTTAAATTCACATTCATGTACACTCTATATCAACAAAGTTATATTTAAATGCAGTAATACAAGCTATGTAATGTCATGGACACACAATTGGCTCTGCAGTGTGGCATGATAATATGGAAATCATCTACAAAGAGTAGGACAAAGTCTGATAGGTGACTTTATTCTCTTCTCAGGTAGTGTAGTTTTAATTAAATTAAATTAAATAAAAAAATATTACAGCACAGGCATAGAGCACTTGGTTTCCTAAAGCTATCTCGAATTCGATTTCTGCAAGCCACACTCACTGGACTTATATTTCTTCTTATTATTTTTTTATTATTTACATTATTCTCTTGACTGGTTCTTGAATTCATTATCATTGCACAGATGCTTACATTTAATGTTCACAAATTCTTCTTAATACTAAAATATATCAACATGATCAAAAAATCAAAAATTTTTTGCTCAGTTTGGGAATAAACTGAGGGGTTTTTCCCTCCTTGAGTGTGAGCTCCGTATCCCCACTATACATACAAAAACACATGTACATTTTTTTTTTTTAAATTGCATATTCTCCCCCCTAACATTTCAATAATTTTTTCCATTTAAAATGAACAGATTTTTCTGACATTTATTTCATATGTCAGGATTTACAGTGTTGAGTCGCTTTCATTCACTTGCTATTGGTATGTGTATTTTCTGTGAGACAGTCTTTGAAAAAGATGTTCACGCTTTTGTCCATGCCAGTCTGATTTTTCAGAAAGGTCTCTAAAGCTTTCAAAGGCACTTCTGTAACACTGTGTCCCACTATCTCATTCAAAGCATATGCTGCATATGTGGGAAACATGTATCGTACATCATAGGGTGAGTTTCGATCAAACCGTGGACAGCAATAAGTGGACCACAAGTGCTTTGGGATGGCCATGCGGTCCTCTCTTCCTCTTCGGATGGTCACACCTGATACAGTCACCCCAGTCACCACATAGGCAGCACCATGGCAGAAGTTATTCAGGCGGCGGCGTACTGTATCGATATAAATGGCCCATGGACCCTCCAATAAGTCTGTGATCTGAGGTACCACATTTGTGAGAGTATAGGTAGCTGCTTTGTCTTGGTTGTCCACCTGGTGCTGGTCAGGGTTAAGTGGGCTACGCTTGTAGTCCACCGCATCAACATAGTCTTCTAACACAGCTTGGCTCTCCTTTCACCACTAGAGGGCAACTCTCTCATGTTTCCACTTTCATCAGCAGAAACCAACTTGGGGAAAAAAAAACCATATAGAAACTCATATCGACAGAACAACAACAGTATATGGACAGTACCATTCAGTGTTATGTGATGAATTCTCTGCTGTCAAAATAAAGACTATTTTGTTCAAATGATTTTATAAAATACACATATTATTATTTTATTCATTTAGTTATTAATTTGTTATTTTTAAATATCCAGAGACAAAACAAAGGCAATCTGCTACCTGTGGTTCATACATCCAGGGTGTGTCCATCCTCCTTTGTCCATCAGACTTTTTGAAGGTGTAAGCCGAATAAAGCGCCAAACGGCGACTGCTGTCATACAGTGTGGCGTAACGTAGTTTATCTCCATATCGTTGGCATATCCTCTTCAGATTGTCCCCTCGGATACCTGTGGGTACTGTATGCATGTAGAAGAACTGACTGCATTCTTTAAAGCTGTCAGAGACTGTGCCACCTGCCAGACACAAACCTGTCAATAGAAGAAGCCTGAAGATAGAAATCTTACAAAGAGCCATCAGAAGTGAGAAGCTGATAAGTTATTGGTATTTGTAACAAAAATTCAATTTTTTAAATGAAAAGACAGGCAGATCCATCTGTTCTTCCACGGTGTTCCAAGCCAGACTGATAACTTAGAAGAGTGAAAGCCACCATATGCAAAGCATCACTCTCTTATCCTGCCAGTCATAGGCTACAGCATGTGTTTCTGACCAGTATAGAGCACTGGGAGGTTTTGAAAAAAGAATGATCACAGATTTAGCTTATGAATGAATTTGGCTGAATGAAATGGCAATCAGTGTAGGGCAGGCTATGTCTCTTGAAACAAAACAAAGGCACAGATCAAATCCTGTGCAACAATTTACAAATTGACAATCAGGAAATGCTCACACAGAATTGCCTCATATGCCAAAGTGTTCTTTAGGAATTCTGGCATTTCTGTAAATACTCAGGCAGAAGTATGAAGAAACAATACATCTGAGCTAAAAGGCTGCCCTTCCAACAGGCTTATGCAGGAGGGCGGGGACATTTTCATTATTCAAACCACTGAATAAAACATTATTGTTGTTTTTTTGGACACACGTAAAGTTTTTAAAACTATAACGTTAATTCAGAGACAATACAAATATAAACACATGCTTTTACAAAACACTTAAAACAACAGGGTACGGTGTCGAAATGTATTTCAAATAGCCTAGGCTTGGTTCAGTCTGCTAAACGTCACTTAGCCTATTGTTGCATTAGAAGATCCTTGAGTTACGCCTTGAGAAATGCAGAGGTTTTCCATTACTGGAAGCATGGACATCAGTTGTAAGTAGCCTTTGAAAAATTCTAAACTACAAAAAGAACTGCAGGCTATTAAACCCACTTGAATAGCCTACCTATTTAAAATAATTCGACGTACTTAAGTTTGTCTTTTGATCATCTTATTATAAGTTATATTAGAAAATTATTAGTGTCTTATTCCTTCTTATTGTGATTACAATTAGCTTTCCCATATGCAAATAGTAGGCTGTTTCAATTTCAAATAGCCCATTTTAATCGTAGGCCTAGGATATTCACCTGGTAAATAATGTTAATACAATTTAGTTAAAATTATTATAATGCTATAGTAATACTTTTTGAACGTGTTTTTTTAAGTTACTAATCCGTTTACCGTTTTGGTGCCATCTCCACCGTTACAGTTGGATTTTTGGATGTATATCAGGACTGGCCCTTTGACAAATAGCCTAACCGACTTCAAAATTTGAAAAATTCGAAAAAATGTTTGTGGGAGATCATTGTAGTCTGTTTTGTATAGGCTAAGCTATATAAGAAATGTTTGTTTGTGTTTAAGGCCATGCCAGCTTCTGCGGCTATTTTCATGGCGAGAAAATTTATGGCTGAATTATAGCCTAGGCCTATCATGTTTTCACAATTTATTTTTGCTAAAAAGTCTAAGTTGTATTGCTTAACTCTTTTAAAATCGCTCCAAAAGAGTTAACTGAATAAAAAAGTTTTCTCACAGAGTTAAAACCAGCACAATCTAATAAATCACGCTGGATAAAGGGTTTTGGCAGAGAGAGCATGTTGGAGGATCTTTTCCTAGTATTAAGTAATATATAAGTATTTCTTTACTTTGGATCGCCGGATCGGCTTTCACCGTGGACGAAGAGGGGTCCAGCCTGGGGTCGTCACATGTGGTTGCCGCAAGCCACCGGCCGCGCCGTTCTCAAGCCCACCGGCCTCTGCTCACTCAAGCCCGCCGTGTGTGACGCTGTGTTTGGTTGTGAGAAAGCGAAACTACTTTGTTTGGTCTTCCAAAAGAGAACACGACTAGAAATCAGTGGTTAAGTTGTATTTACAACACTGTTCCAGAACATATGACCCCTTTAATGTCAAGCCCTGGATGTAGGGAGTGGGGGCAAACACCCCCCTTAAGGACTGTGATTTTTTTTTTCTGTGGCACAAAAGCTAAATGTGTCCAGAATAGTTATCTTAGTGACAATGACAGAAATGATAAACCAAGTATGTAAAATGTCCACAGTTTTCATGTTATTAGATTTTTAACAAAAATTACATTTGGGGCGTTTTGCCCCACAGGTGGGGTAAAATTTCCCCAGTCTGATTAAGCAATTGGCTTTATACATTTTTATACCCACGGCATAATTTAAACACATAATCACATTATATCAAATATAAAAACTAAACATTAACCCTAAAACTGGCGACGTATACCGTGGGATACAAACATTTGAGAGGCTGTGGGGAGAGGCAGTGAAAGTGTAGGTCTCATTTGTTGGTTTCATGTTGAAAGGGTGTTTGTTGTGAATATTTAGATATATTGACTTTGTTCATACATTCTTTGTTTAGCTCATGGGTAGCATTTAAAACTGCATGGGAAATGTAGTGGGAAATCTACTCACCCTCTGATAAAAGTTGATCTAGTTCACATATTTACACATGTTGGAAGGGACTTACCTGTTATAAGTTTAGCTCAAGGGCAGCATTTAAAACTGCATGGCCACCTGTAGTAATCTACTCACCCTCCTATAAAAGTTGGTCTAGTTGACATATTTACACACGTTGGAGGGGACTTACCTGTTTAAAAAGCTGTTGTTCAGCATTAGCTTATTAGGTTTACATTGAAATGTTATGAATTAAATGCTTACATTTTTTTTGTAATCTGTCTCTAAATGTTTGTATCTCAAGGGATACGCCACCCTTTCAGTGGTATAAATCAAGATATAAAAACATATATATATATTATACTCTGTGATTTTGTGGCTTGTGTTTTAGAAAATCGAATCTTTTTGTAATCTTGACAAAACACATATCGTTGGAAAGGTCTGACAGTCAAGATTCCATATTTGGTGACTGTTTTGTAATAGAAGTGATATTGTGACAGAAAACTGCATCAAAAGAATTCAATAGAGTTTGGGTGTCACCCAGTGGTTATTTTTGGTATAGTGCCCAAACAAAATCTCACAGGAACCACAATTTTGGTGATATCAACTTCAAATTTGAAACATAACTTGGTTAGCCATATGGTTTAGATTTTATAGCAAGTTGAAGTGCAACATATTCTATAAAGTATTTATTTTATATACAATAAAAAAAAAAATAGTATACTGCGTTATCTTTACTGCAAACTTAGACTTCTATAACTTTTTTATACTTTCTTTTTTTGAAATGCTTTGATAAACAAGTGTTCTGTTCTCAGTTAATTTATACCCCCAAACTGGCAACGTATCCTGTGGGATACAAACATTAAAATCAAAATTAAAAGTCATGTTTTGAAAAAAATTATCAAGTTGTATTATTTGTGTCCCAATAAGATGGAAAATAGCAATAAATTAATTTTCTGATGTCTCTTTATGGTCTTGCCATTTTTAGGGTTAAGAGAGTGCAGCATCACGGTTGTTTAAAACAATGAGCATTCAGTTGTGAGCTGCATTAAACAGTCTGTTTTAATATCTAAATCACTTCGGATACAGCTTCTGTACCAGCACTGAAAGATAGATTTTGTTAATAGCCTACTGATTTAATTTGACTGCTAACAGCCCTGTAGTGTCCTATTATTCTAAATAAATATATGGACATCAGTTTAAGGGGGCAAATATAATCTTAAAAGGGTCATATGATGTTGCTAAAAATAACATTATTTTGTGTATTTGGTGTAATGAAATGTGTTTATACGGTTTAAATCAACAAAAAACACATTATTTTCCACATACTGTACATTATTGTTTCTCCTCTATGCCCCGCTTTTCTGAAACGCGTTAATCGGTCTGAAAAGCGAGGTGTGTTGTGATTGGCCAGCTATCCAGTGCGTTGTGATTGGCCGAATACCTCAAGCGTGTGACTGAAATGCTACGCCCTTTACCATACTGTGAGAGATGGTCCTCACTGCAGAACACAAGATCCAGGGGGCGAGGTTGGATCCAGATCCAACTCCTCCCACCTTACACATACCTAAACCTATCCGTCTCCACCCCCTGATCCCTAAACCCACCCATCTCCACCCCTAATCCTACCATCTCCACCCCTAGATGTGGATCCAACCCTGTTCCTGAATCTTTGTTCTGCAGTGAGGAGCTACTGTACTGTGATGCCGTGTCCCGGCCGGAGTGACGAGACAAAAACATTAAAACCCATTATAAACGAGGCATTTGTTGCATCCAGTGGGGACATAATTACGGATTCTAATGACTTATAGCGTCTTTTTACGCGTTGCGTTGCATCGCGTCACGTAAACATAAAACCATGTCTGCATTTGTGATCGGAGAAATGACAAACAACAAGTGCTACTCTACACTGCTCAAAACTCACGTTTGAATCATCAGTGGCAAATCCTTTAAATATGAAAACGTACTTACAGTCTCTGAGTCAGAACAGCCGGCATTGTAGTCTACTCTCCCAGGATCAGGAAACAGTCCTCCATAAAATGCGCTGCACACATCTAAATATTTGGGTTGAAGTGTTCTGGAACAGTGTTGTAAATACAACTTAACCACTGATTTATAGTCGTGTCCTCTTTTGGAAGGCCAGCAAAGTAGTTTAGCTTTCACAACGAAACACAGCATCACACGGCGGGCTTGAGAACGGCACGTCCGGCGGGCTTGCGGCAACCACATGTGACGACCCGCTAGATCCGCGGCTCTCTCTCAGTGTTCGGAAGCTCGCGCTGCGGTTTCTTCCCCCCCAGAGAGAGAGAGCCAGACGCTTCATCTATCTTCCTCCGAGGCGGTGTTACAAGCATACCAGGCTGGCCTGCTCAGGGGTGGGGCGGCTGAGTGGGAGCAGCCCAAGCTGTCAAGCTCCTCATATCGCCAGTCTCAAAAAAAACAAAAACAAAACAGGGCGTTGCAACCCACACCCCTCCACAGAAGATCGGGGGTCAGGGCGACGCTCTCAGTCGGGGCCTTCTAGACCGAAAATGGATCTGCGGACCGTTATTTGACTGGACAAGATTTATCTAAAAAGATACACAACAGCTCATTTGTATTTGTTAAATTAATTACATCTGTCAGATATTTCCCTGTTTTCTTTGGTAATTATGGGATTCCTCAATGTATTAGAGCAGGGGTGGCGAACGTCGGTCCTGGAGAGCCGCAGCCCTGCAGAGTTTTGCTTCAACCCTAATCAAACACACCTGAACAAGCTAATCAAGGTCTGAAGGGTTACTAGAAAGCTACAGGCAGGTGAGTTTTAATTAGGGTTGGAGCTGTACTCTGCAGGGCTGCGGCTCTTCAGGACCGGAGTTCGCCACTGCTGTATTAGAGTGTTGCATACTGTAAAATGTGAGATTATTAAATGAAATCAAGCCACCATTTAAATCACTTAACTTTTAACATTTATTGAATGATTTGTACATATTTAAGTAATCAAATGGCATATTCTTTCTCTTAGGAGTCTCAACAAACTTGTAAACAGTTGCAATGGACTGCTCCAGTAAGGAAGAAGTGAGCAATAGATCTTGTTTTCTTCATAAGGCAGATTTTGCTAAATTATCTTTGCAAATTATGTGTCTTAGATAAAACATTGAGAGTTTAAGAAACTTTGGATTTAAACAAATGTAGTCTCTTGACACACCTGAGTTTGCATGCCACTAACGTTGAAAAAACTTTCAAATAAAGGAAAATGCAAATGAAGTTGCTAGTGAAGACACTGAAGACAAACATCAAACATGTCCACATTCTCTTGAGTCATATCAAAAGGAAGAAGTTGCCAAATTACCAGGTAACAAAATTACCCTTATGCCATCTTTAATCTCTGATGAGATGCTGGCCATAATTTACATTAAAATGAAAATTTTGCAGACATGTTGGAAAAAAATGTATCCATGACTTTAATTATTACTATAGTTTATTATGTTTAATTGGCGTTACTGTCAGCCTAAATAAGTTGATACCATTTTATGTTTTTTGGCTCAAAACGAAACCAAAATTGACCCTATATTTTCATATTTCTGGTCTTATTGTGCATGATTCACTGGTGCATATTATTCCAAAGAAAAAATGATAAGTTGACTGTTTGTAACCCTTCTTAACCATACATGTTGTTGAATCACGTACAGAAAGCAATGGTAACATCCCTATATGCTGAATGTGATAAATTAGTCAGTACTGGCAATACTTTATCAAGACTGCTTTCAGATGCTGAAAATGTATGATTCTTGTTTCCACAGATGTTCCTGCACCAGGTAAAATTTTAGTGCAGCTTATTGGGACCAGTTCTGTTACTCTTGCTTGGGACAGTCCAGACAACATAGCTACATTTGAGTTGACTTGCTTCAGCCCTAAAACAACAAAGACCTTCACTGTCACCAATGTCACTGCCACAGAAGTAGAAGATCTGTGTCCAGGGACTGAGTACACATTCAGTCTGGTTTCAGTTTCAGAAAATGGCAATCAAAGTGTCAGAAGTGAAGTGACTGCATGCACCAATAATTGTCTTGCATTATTTAAAATTGTATGAGATTTGTAACTGAGAAAAAGTAGCAACATAAAGTAGTATTCATGTATGTATGTATGTATGTATGTATGATGTATTTATTTATTTACAGGGCCAGTCCCACCTGACAAATTCAAGGCTGAGAGTGTGGGATCCACATCAGTTACTCTTATTTGGGATGCATCTGGCTGTGAAGAGAAGAAGTTTCATATAGTCTGCTACCAGAATGGAAGAATCATTCAGGAAGAGACGACACAATCAGGCAGTGTGGTTTTCAGTGACCTAAATCCTGGGAATAAGTACTCTTTTCACAATACAATAGTGCTTCCAAATGGCTTTCGAAGCAAAGCAGCAGTCACATACGCTCAAACCATTTAGTATGATATAGCAAATTTCACTAAAAACATTCTTTTTACATTCTTAATTTTGTAGTAATATCAAATCTAATTAAATTATGAAATGATAAACAAATACTTGCTTTTTCAACAGAAACGAACATTCAGAGCCTCTTACAGGATTTGGGGTTGGAGCAGCACTACCCGAACAAACTCTCACTTAAGGATGTGCTACAGATTGACATGAGGTCAGTGACAGATGAGCCAGCCCAGTTTCTATCATCTTTACCATGGCTGTTCCTGAAGAAACTGATGATGGTGAATGTGACTGCAAGAAGTGTCAAATATTCATGTAATGATGAAGATTGGTCAAGCTTAGATATTTACAATGATACATTCGATTTTCTTAATGATCAGAACAGCAGTGTGAACCCTTTAGACATAGTGACCGCACTCTTTCTTTGTTCAGATGGTTTCCTCCAACAGGAAATGGTTTCGAAAATGTCAATGTGTCAGTTCTCTGTTCCTTTGCTTCTTCCAAACTCTGATACTCAACAGTGTATGTTCATGCTTTGGGCCATGAGAGATATTGTGAAGAAATTTAGACCTCATTCCTTGTCAGAACAAAAAGGCTTTGTGGAGGAGAGAATTGTTCACGCTAAGCTCCCCCTAGTGTCCTTTGTTAGACTTGGAAATTGCAACATTTCTAAATCTCAGATCTTAAACAAACTGCTCAGCAACCCCAAACAATATCATGACACTTTTGTACATCGTGACATGGATTGCGGAGACGTTCCAAGAAAGATATCAAATGGGTTAGTGGAGATGAGTTGGTATCTACCTTGTGGAAACAAAAACATTGATGTTTTTCCTGAACCCGTGGCTTTTGCAAACTTGAGAGGCGACATCAGTGCCTTTGAAACACAGTACTCCTTCTTATGCCAGACCTCCACTGCAGTTTTTGTGTTCTTTGACAATCTGGACACAAACTACAAGCTACTCACCAACCAACATGCTAATGCACAGTTTTTTTTAGTGGGCAACAGACAGAGCAAAGTATTTAATTTGGAGCAGCTGAAAAGGACAGCCTCTGAAATGAGTTTGAAGAAAAACAACATAATTCTGAAGACCAATCAAAACGATGCAAATTTTGTCAAAAATCTGCATTCTACAGTAAATTACATACTTAATAATCTCCCAAACAAAGCATGCCTGGAGGGAATGGACACCATAGCACATGAACTCGGAATTCAAGTTGATGAAGACATCAAAGAATGTCAGAAAGCAAAAAAGAATGCACACTTCATAACAGAAGAAATACTGGACACAATGCAGTTCAAACAGGATCAGCTTCCCCTTCAGGGTAAAATATGGAAAGATTTGGCAAAACTGGAGAAAGAGGAATGCAGACTCCGGAAAGCTGGTGATCAAAACATAGAGACATACAAGAGTCATCTCCAGATGAAAAAGACTGAACTCAGGAAACAGCAGAGTAAATATGATATCTCAGAGGCCATGTCCTGCTTTGTTAGTGCACTAACTACCTCAGACCAGGAAAGGTCCTACTTCTTGAAGTGGATGCGGATGAACCTAGACAATCTCTCCCAAAAAAAACCTCTCTAGCCTCAGAGAAAAGTACAAAGAAAAGAGTCAACAATTTTCAGAAAACAAAGAGGAGATTGCACAACTTGACCAACAGATCTCTAACAGTTCTTTAGGAATAGAGCACTTCCTGCGTGAAATGGGCCAACTCTATGAAGCTGCGGTGTCGCTTCCAGAAAACTCAGAATCACATCAACAAATGCTACACTTACCTCGGCTATGTGCTCAGCTGATGTTGGATGGCTTCCCTCTTGAACTGGTTGATGGAGATGCATCAAATATTCCTCTCAGATGGGTGAGTGATGTGCTTCATTATCTGAACTTTTTGGTGCAGCCCAATAATAAAATCATAGTGGTCACAGTTTTAGGCGTCCAGAGCACAGGGAAGTCCACCTTGCTGGACACCATGTTTGGAGTTCAGTTTGCAGTCAGCAGTGGACGACGCACCAGAGGAGCTTTCATGCAACTGATCAGAGTCACAGAGGACATCAGGAAAAAACTTGGCTGTGATTGTTTAGTAGTAATTGATACTGAAGGCCTGAAATCCCCAGAGCTGGCAAAACTAGATGATAGCCATGAACATGACAATGAATTAGCCACACTGGTTGTTGGATTGAGTGATATCACAATCATCAACATCGCAATGGAGAATTCCACAGAGATGAAGGACGTTTTGCAGATTGTGGTCCATGCTTTTCTCAGAATGAAGGAAATAGGTAAAAAACCCAAGTGTCAGTTTGTCCACCAAAATGTTGCAGATGTATCAGCCCATGACAAGAACATGAGAGACCGAAAGCTTCTTCTGGAGCAGCTGAATGAGATGACAGAGGCAGCAGCTAAAATGGAGAACAAGGAGGACTATAAAATGTTTACTGATGTTATGGAGTATGATCCGGAGACTTGCAATTGGTATATTCCTGGACTCTGGCATGGAAATCCTCCAATGGCACCAGTGAATGCTGGCTACTCCGAGGCTGTCTATGACTTTAAAAAGAACATGACTGACATAATTGGAAAATGCTAACTCAAAACCCCTGTGAACAACATTGCCGATTTTTTGGAGTGGACAAAAAGCTTGTGGAATGCAGTCAAATATGAAAATTTCATATTTAGCTTCAGAAACAGCTTGGTGGCTGATGCATACATGAGACTGTGCACAGAATTTCATAAATGGGAATGGTCTTTCAAGAAGCATATGCACTCTTGGTTAACAGGAGCTGAAACCAGAGTGTCAAATTTTGAGATACTCAAACTGAAAGCAGACAAATCAGACTTGAAAGATCTTTTATTTGGGCTAAAACAAGAAGCTGTCACAAAGCTTGACTCATTGGAAAAGACCACAATGGAACATCTGTCCAAATACTTTGAACAAACAGAGGGTCATGTCTGTCTTGTGGAAAAATACAAACAAGACTTTGTGAACAGTGTGAAATCTCTCAGAAGGGAAACTGAGAGCTCTCTGCTGACACAGCTTGAAGCGACAGTGGAAATCAGGAGAGGAATGACTAATTTGGACCATATCAAGAAAACATTCACTGACACAATGGAGAAAAAAGTGTTGGGCCTACTGGAGGAGTTACGGAAAAACAACTACTCAAATAGTGATGCCTATATGACTGACAATGAGCTTGACAGATGTTTTGAACATATATGGCAAGAAACTGTCAACGAGCTGTCATTTAACGAACTGGAGAACAAAAATATATCTGATTGTGTTTTCAGCCAACTTCGAAGGAACCTGAAACAGAAGGGAAGTTCTGTTGCAGAGAAATTAATGAAAGTCAATCTGAACAATTATGGCACAGGGGTGTTCAAAGTCACCAAAGAAAATTTATTAAAGAAGTTGTTCAAACGGATCATCAGTGACAACTTTGCAGTGAACCTACAGAATTTGGCAGATGAAATGATAGACACGTGCTCTCACGTAGTCCGGGAAAAGACAGAGGGACGTTTAGATTACCATGACACCTACATTCAGGAAATCATAAACATAATTGATGACAAACTGATGTTCAACAAGAATCTAGGATTTTCAGATGAATTTGAACTATCTCTCAAATTGCACATTTGTGGGTTTTCGGCAAAAGAATTTCAACACATGCATGATTGTTTCATTAAGGAGAATGACCCACGCAGATGCCTTGGTCAGTATAAAGAGAAATATCACAATGATTTCAAAGACCTATTCCATGATCGCGATCAGTGTCAGAGAAAGGCTGAAGAATTCACTAAACTGTGCCTGATTCCTGCAGTTGAGACATTCATCTACAGATCCTTGGGTCCAGACATCGTTGACAAAATGATTCAGGGTAAAAATGCATTTCAGTTCAGCACTCGTGGATTTTTTCAGTACACACTCTTAAAGCAGCTGCTCAGAGAAGATGCGTTTGAACAGTATGTGAAGTACATTTCCTCCTATGAACGTGTTGTTAAGGGCTGGATATCAGATCAAATCACCAAACAGTTTTCAAATGGACATGAAGTGTCTGAGTTGGAGGAACGTCACCTTAGAGGGATCACCATGGGGATACTAGAAGCTGTGAAAATAAAATGAAATATGTGATGGCCCGTTTCAACACTAAGTTTGCTGAAGAATACAATGCTCGCCCCGCTGATATACCCTTTGCTTGGAAAATAATCAAAAAGGAGCAAGCAGAGAAGAGTTTAAAAGAGTCTTTCAGCATCAAATAATTGTTTTCTTTCTCAATAGTTGATCTAGTGGATTGGGCAGCACTGCCTATAAAACACAAATGTGAAATAAATGTATACGTATAGCATGACCATCACCAACACATACACTGATAATGACCGCAATCCTTTGTGATGTGAAAAATGCTACTGATTGCTTGCAAATGCTTCAGCTGACATTTCAAGGAACCAGTGCTGACTGTGCCTATGATAGAAAATGAAAGACTATTGAACTAGGTTTCAATGTTAGTGGTCTTTTAACTGATTGTTATTGCATTTTTATTGATTGTCATTGAATGGAAAAACATGGTTTTAAAAGTGTATTTTCCTACCATTCTCCTTTGTTTTATGATGATATTCAGCAGATACACTGCAGAAAGTATATATTACATTAACATTTTTTGTGTTTACAGTAAGTAGAATTCTAAACTATCAATATAAAATGATTGCTTAAGTGCTGATATTGACGTCTTGTCATATTTGACTACATATCGTAACCAACGTAACAAATCTGTGCTTTGGAATAAAGTGGTTGGTAAATAATTAAACGCAAATGTTATGTTTTATAACGTAACATCTGCATCGGTGCTGTCAAGGTTGTCATGTAGTTGTCTTTAATACCTACACACTATAAATGAAACTGCTTCAAAAACAGCCTTTTTTAATCACACAGTAGCTTATGTGTCAAAAAACATCAAAGTAATCACAGATCTCTCATCGAAACACTTATACAATCACGCTAAAAAATAGCCTAAAAGAAATGATTATTTTAGAAATATATTTACTGCTTCCTCATGCTGCATTTCAGTGTAAACAAACATAGCCATGCACATAATTAATAATCACTCACCAGTCTTATTGATGATAAAACAATCGTTATAAAAATTTATCTAACAGTTAGTTCTGGTTCTCAAATTTAATTGTCCAAGAGTACTGATAAAACAGTCTCACAGCACTGAGACTTTGACTGTTTGTATCATTCTTGTCTGCATTTGTACCACATAGTATGTTAGCCTGTCTAGACTCTAAAATAAAATTGACACATCAGTAATGTTTCAATAGTCTTTCCCCCCAGTGACAAGTGATATCTAGGCCTCAGTAATACATACTTCTTTACTTACTGCAAACAGAGTTGAATAAATCAATTAAACAGAGTTAGATGTCTGGCAGATTTTTAAAATTATTCTTTGATTTTTCAACACTAACAGAAAAGATAATAATAAAAATAAGAGCTAATTTATCTCTAGCAAATTTGTTCTAATTTGCTCTGGAGACAAATGAGCGAATCACTAGTGAACATGTTTATCTTCCTATAACAGTGTTTCAACCATTCTGTAAATGACTGTAAGACTACATTTACAGTAATGTCTGTTGGTCAAAGAAGGCATTTCCATCACGGTTGTTGTTGGGAAATACACTTCAGGTATAGCAATTTATTGCAGTTAATTCCTTCTAATTAAATGAGTCATTTAGATGACAATTTGATTAAAAGAAAACAAGAGTCTGTTGTCTGGCTATGAATTTCTTTAATGTTCCCCAGATCAGAGTCACAGCATACAGTGTGTAATAACTTCTAAATAAAGAGAAATATCATCACCTTATTTATATAATTTTACCTTTCTTTTTTAAAAAAAAATCCATTATTAACATGTTTATTCTTCATCAAGCTTGGCGTTCTGATTCTGAACATATATAGTAAAACAGGGCAACAGGTGTAAATTTGCTTTAGGACCCAGTAAAATGTGTTTATTTTCTTAGAGGAATAACGTGTGCTTCATTTATTCAGTAATCTTTAAACATATTGAAATCCTCGTGCACTCTTTATGCCATCTTTAATTTGGCATTATTTCACTAGATGCTTAATTCAGTCAAAAATAATAAAATGTATGCTTAAGTGTACAAATGTGACCATCAAACAGTACTTTTCCCCTATTTTAGATATTTCATAAAATCCCTACCACCTTTTGGTAAAAATTCAATGCTACAACAAGTTCATGGCAGATGAAAAACTTCTCATAACCACCATGGATTCCAGTGCTTACTTTGCTTAAATAAACTGGACGTTCTAGTCCATCTCCATATCAAAGAATTTTGAAAACGGGCAGGCTTTGTATATGAAACAGACAGCCAATCATACTTGTGCAGAAATATGACTAGCTGTGATGATTCAAGCGACATTGGTATGCTACATACATAATACACAATCTCTTTAAGCTCAAATATAGGAGCAAGTCATCATCGCCATCCTCTGATCCCAAAACGAAATGAAGCAGCAGAAAGTGAATTTAACGAATGAGATTCATCAATTTTGCTGGTGGCTGAATTAGAACTTGCACCTGTTGTCCTGGTCACAAAGTATTTCAAATTTAATTCGACCAGAAAGAAAAAACAAAACCAAAAGAAAAGAAAAACAAACAAAACATTTAAACAAGTCACTGAATATTTACAAATATTTTCAGTTGATTTGTTCTTACACTTAAAAATGTACAGTTCATTTCTATTTCTCCTTCTCTCACTGTACGCTATACTGAAGACCCAATGAATGACTCGTAATGGATGTAGAGTCTTTATTCTGTATGTACCACGACATCACACTCTAGTGGTTGAGCGTACAAAAACAAACGAGAGAAATAACAAAAGAGTTGGAACTCATCCCGTAAAACGGTATTGATTATTAGAACTGAGGTTGTTTTGTACACAGCTCTAGTCAACTCCTCATAGTTTGTTTAAAATGGAGTTCAGTTATACCTACAACCACACAAAAGTCCACAGATGGTACATATCCACAGGTCCAACCTACACTCTCGGATCTCCAGAAGGTACCTGCAACTGAAGTTTGTTACAATCTCCCTTCGTTTATTGTCCAGTTGTTGTTGTTTTCAGTCCACACCGCAGAAGAAAGTTCTGTTTTCATGACTGAAACTCCAGCATGTTTGCGTAGCAATGCTATTAGAGTCTGTTCATGTTTAGTACATTGTGCAGCATACTGGCTTTAGTTCTTGCTCCATCATGATGGTCCTGGGCATCTCAGACTCAATACACTGGCAAGCGGAGCCAACAGTGAGACAAACCGTCATCCTCCCGTGACACACAGCAGTGGCAGAAAAATATGACTAACAAGGCATGAAGAGAACGTAAGTGATCATGTTTATCCCGCAGTTACTGTCCAGTGATTCTGAGCCATTCGTTCTTTAACCTGAACATATATTCTGAAGAAACAATCTGTAAGATTTGTCTATATATAGATCTGGTTGGCCACCACCACTATTTGCTGTGCTTGTCATAACCTTGTCAAAAAGGTCAAGTGTGCAGTGCAGACAGATGTGAGATATGTAGAGATGTGGGTAAACACATTAGCAGTGCTTCCAGACTATTCCTAACTATTTTGTATGTAAAATGGCCAGGTAGGTTTTCCTGAATGATAGAGGGCCACAGATGAAGGAGATTTCTGTGTTATGAGGATTGAACAAACTCAGAAGTCTGCATTTCTCTCTCTCGTTGTGCCTCTCCGTCTCATATTCTCTTATCTCACACATTCACATTAACACAAATGTACAGGACACCTAGCTATTGCCTAGAAAACACACTCTTTATGTGTGCACACGCACAAATACACAAAAAAGATGCTTATTAAATTTGGTTGTCAAAAACCAAATGATTTTGAACTGAAAGAGTAAGGACAGAGATAGAACGAGAGAGGCCACAGAGAGAGAAAGATGGGCCGAGGTGTAAGAGAATCATTTGTATCTGAGAAATATAACGGTCAGAGGCCCATAAAAGAGATGCAAAGCTACATGTGCATTCGCTATTTGCTGTATTTATGCAACTGTCCGGACCATCACAGATGGCTCTGGCAGAGCCCTACATGGTTGATGGTCAAATAATAGCACCAACAACTGCAAATGAATGTCAAAAAGCATTTAAAAGAATATTGCCAATAGCTCTCTTTCTGGATACAGAGAGAGGATACTGTCCTATAGAGTGGTCAGACTGAGGAAGAGGTTATATTTGGACTAATACTGACGAAAATACTACTGCAGAGAAGGTTTCTGCAGGCATTTTAAGCAAGCAAACTTAAAAAAAAAAAATGCAAATGTCCATCTTGGTGCTTTAAAATATTTCATGCATAGATCCCACCGAGCAATCCATGTAAATATATATTTATATCATTCTTTTATATATTTGTCTTTATATTTATACATACAAAAATCTTCCTAAGAAACAACACATAGCCAAGTCAAATATGTGTGATAAAATGACAGTGAGAGAAAAAGAGTGGAGGTTGGCACTTTTGTTTTCGTCTTCTGTCAGATGCTGTCATTTTCTCTCATTCTCTGCGTCTCTTGTTACAAGGTATGATTTAATACTTGACACAAGACTGCAGGTTAACACAACATATCCAGCTACCACCTTTTATCGAATGCCCCTATGATTCATATAAAACATAATCCAAGGACACAGATCACATTCGGACAGAGAGCGATGGGCTGGTAATGGAATAGCAAAGGAGGATGACAAAAAGGATGGATGAAATCTGCACTCTGCCAATTTAGTGAGAGAAGAAAAGTGGGTAAATGTCATAATTTCCCCTCATGACATCGGATCAGCTTAGTCAATCACTGATGCCCAATTTCTTTAAGAACAATGTGTAAAAACAAACAGCAAGTTGAATCCAGTACGAGGCTGATGACTTGTCACTGCCGACCAAATCTGTTGCTCATCGTTGAGTCTACAAACAGAGCTCCTCTAGTGTGTGCAACTTCTACGAAACCTTGATTGTGTCTATGAGAACGCCAACAGGAGTAGCTGCTCTAGACAGCTGAACTGAGAGCATCTTAAGTTTAGGAGCTTGGAAAGGTGGACAGAGAGAGAAAACTGGATATGTATGAGAGCTAGTCCTCTCGTTTGGGGGTGCTACTATACACGGGTGGTGGAGTGAGGGTGGGGTAAGGTGTTGTTGTGGCCGGTGGTTGTAGGATAAGTGTTGAAGGCATGGAGAGGTTGCATGCCAGTAATGGTGCTGGGAATCATGGTGATAGTATTGGGGGTCATGAGCGGAACATCGTCGGGTGCCCGCCGAAGTGCCAATGTGTAGTCGGGTGGGCATGCGGGACGTAAAATATCATGCGGTCGCAACGGCTCCATGTCGTGGTGGGCGTCGTGCTCCGAGTGCTTCATTTGCAGGGACATGATCTCTTCCTCTTGGCTGTGTGCTAAGTCATTAGCGGGTCCGCCTCGCTGCGGGGACAGTCGGTGCCGTCGCATCTCGTGCCGTTTGTCACGTTTGTAGTAAAGTGCGGCGAAGGCAAGGATGTTGAGGAAGAGGAGTGATGCACCGACAGCTACCGTCACACTCAGTTCTGTAGAGTAGTCCCGGGTGTCGCTTGGGAAGGGAGGGAATCGAGGGGGCTCTGAGCCATCTGGGTCCGATTCTGTAGGGAAGGTTGGGATGGGATGGCGTGTGGTACGAGGTCCCTGACCCTTCCAGTGTGGGGTGCGGGCGGTTCCTGGAGGCAGCCGGGTTGTGGCGGTGCTGAAAACCTCCTCGTGAAGGTTGTGGAGGTGAGGAACCAGTTCCAGCCAGAAGGCAACCTTATTTGCTCGGTAGTTGTCCCGGATGCGAGGCTTCAGGCCAATGTGGAGATACTGCTTGTCTTTGGAGTTGAACTTGGTCCAGATCACTTCCTCAAAGCGGTTGGGCTTGGTGTGGATGAACTTGGTGTCCTGAGGAACAGGCAAGTTGGGATCCCTAGAGAAAACAGATATCTTGTGTCAAAAGGGTATTTGAATGAATTCCACACCGATGTTGTGAGCCACTCAGAACTTTTTAATTGAGAAGCCTTTTTAAATCAAATTGGAATTTAAAACAGGATACAGAACTGCAATTTGAATTCGGGCCAGGTGATAAAAGATTTTGATATTTATTGAAAAAAAAAAAAGCACAATATAATAAACTTTTGAGAAATTTTCAATATTTAGCCAACATCTAGACAATCTGGAACACTGAAACTCAAGGTCTCAATGTCAAGCTGCCAAAATAAAGGTTTGGCTTACACTGACATTTTTGACAGAAATATATTACTATTCCCTAGTGAAAAATAAATATACATTTATTTCATGCTAAGTATACTACAAAAACATTTACATATTTATGTGCTTAATAAAAATACCCTTCTATTGTACTTTTGGTATACTAAACTGGTATACTTAAAGGGGTCCTATTATGCTCTTTTACAATGTCTTGATTTTGTTTTGGGGCTGTACTAGAACAGGCTCTCATAGTAGGTTGCTAAATTGGAACTAATTTTGTACTTTTGCACTTTAATTGTGCAGAAGTTGTGCTGAAATCCAACTAAAGATATACTGAAGTATATTTGATTGTGCTAAAGTGGAACCATTGCAAGTATACTATAGGTACACTTTAAATATCTTGCATTTAAAGACCGATATTAATCAAAGATCATACAGTCCTCACCAATAGTGACATTAATACACATTTTAGGCTTAATATTAGGAAATGTGCATTGTACACAAGTAGTATAAATAAATGTATTTTAAACCCACTAGTCAACATTTGACATGGATCAAAAACCTTTCATCAAAGCTAAAACCAAAATGTGTTCTTGTCTTAGGACAAATTTGATGAGCTTTTTTGAGCCACTTCAAATGTTGACTACTGTATATTACTTTTTCACTAGGGTTGTATAGTAAAATGTAGGCTACTTCTCAAAGTAATTTTATTACCTAATTTTAATGAATATCATACAACCAAGATATTTTTTCAACCATGTTTTAATTTATACAGCATACAAATTCTGTTGTGCAGCACAAAATAAAAATGCAATGTGTTGTTGTAAATGAATTGTTATATTTCTGAATTCATTTTATTATGACACCATTTTTGATGAAAAATGTATAAATCCAGAAAAAATAAAACTCGAAATTCTCGAGGTCTAACAAACATGTGGAATTTCCTTCCCTATTAATTATATGAAATGAATATCATGATACACATCTATATTGAATGATACGGGGAAAAAAAGTCATGATGATATCTAATTTGCCATATCGTCCAGACCCAATTTTAATGTCAGGAAATAAAACGATTTTAGAATGAATTTGAATGTAATTTCAAAGAAATGTGTTATGACTATAATTTAGCTATTTAAACAGAAATAAATAATATTTTGCATATTCAGACTCACCCGGTCTTGGCAAAGTTGGTCCAGTATGTCATCACCACAGCGCTAAGCATGACATCATTTTTGGAAAAGTTGCAAGGGAAGAGGTCTGTTGCTCCAATCATGGGCACACCAAACACATATGGTATCTCATCCCCGTGTGCAGCGTCTGCCCATTCGGGTCGAGTCTCTGTTTGGCAGTGGTGATAGAAGGTGTAGAAGTAGACGGGAGACTGGTACTCCGCGTGGAGCTTGGCAGTAGCTACGGCTGGTGCTACCCACTGGTGATCAGTGAATAATGCCAGGAGAGTCTTGCGCCGCATTTCCCCATTGTCTCGGTCTGCCCAGTCTGTGTACATGAACTTAATAGTCTCCCTCAGGATGTCTTTACCTACAAAAAGAACAGACAAGAGAATTTGAGTGTGTATATGAATGTTTGTCTGATGAACTTGGAGAAAATTCACCCATGAATGCATGTTATTTGTAAAATAACAATATTTAATAGCTCATATGCATAGGACATTAAATACCAGACATAAAATCTCCATATTACAGGTCACATAAAATAGCATGCTGATGGACATTGCTTGTCTTTTATCGCCCTCTGGTGGAAAATGTTAACAATAGCACCTAATCAAGAGTAAGCAGAATATCTAGTAGCCTACCAATTTTATTGTTGTACTTAGTATTGTCCCTCATTAAAAGTCAGAATGATGTTTACCCAACCAGACTTGAGTCTTCACTTGGCAAAATAAACATATGAACTACAAGGACTGCTCTGCATTACACCTGTATTCAGGAGAATTTAATCTAAAGACCCATTTTTTTCACCTTGACAAAACTGTCAAACTCTGGCACAATTTAATATGAAATATGCTGATATAGATACCTAGATGTTTACTTTCTAATGATAATTGTAAAACAGACAAGAAAAATAAAAGTCAAATAAAAAGGGGACTTAAGATCGTACCTTTAGGATATCCATAGAGGTTATCCACAAAGTTGGAGATGGTGTAGTCAAAAGCTGCAGCTGAAATGCCCTCTTCACTCTCAGTGCCCCCATCATCCACAAACTTCAGCCCCTCTCCTTGATTTACACCAATCAGAAGGTCGTAGTTCAAGAACTCCCCCTAGTGGAGAAAGAATTTAACATTCTCTGACAAACTTATTGCAAGGAACCAGTAGGAAGGAAAAAAAAAAAAAAAGATTTCTTCCATATATGGCATTCATCAACTTTTGTTACCTAGAATGATTTTAAAGGGGTCATATGATGCTGCTAAAAAGAACATTATTTTGTGTATTTGGTGTAATGAAATGTGTTTATGCAGTTTAAGGTTCAAAAACCCCTTTAAGTAACTTAGAACTTAGTTTTAAAGGGTAGATTATAATAGCTTTAAACTTGGTCATGTATATTTAATAAAATATTCCTAATTTAGAAATGATAAATTAGACAGAATTTCATTATGTTAGGCTTGTCCCCTATACCTAGACTTTATACATTTCTCACTTTAATACATTTATAAAATGTGTTAACATCTGGGCAGTTTTACTTTGCAGTTTTTTCATGAGATCTTAAAAAATACCTTTTCCTGAGATCTGAAAATCCTGAAATTCCACCCATAAACACCCAATTATTTTGGTCTTTGTTACATTTATCATTTTTAATAAATGATAAATAAGAAGTGACAATTTTAAAGATTATGAATATCATTCATTAATAAAAAAAGTATAATTTATTTAAGAATTTACTGACTTTGACCCACTTATATGACATTGTTGTATAACATGATAGCCTATGATGGCACATCAAAAGTATATGGTGTCACTAATTTTCATGAAACATTTAGTCTGCAGTTACAAAAGTAGATCTGATGAAGCTTTATTCATAAGCCTATGCTTGAAGCTTCACTAAGATTTGGTTTAAAAGGTAGTTTGGGTGGTTTACTGGAAATAGTTTAAACCTAATATTTGGCTTGGAAAGATAGACTATGCTGAATTTTGAATTAACATAGGTCTTAGAAACCTTCCTCACAAATGAAAGTAATCTCAAGATCACCTGCTGCATCAGGATCTCGGGGTCATCTGGCACAACGTCTCCGTCCATCACAGGTCCAAATGCAATGTGGTAGCGGGCCGGCTGAATGTCCTGATCCACCAACTCTCTGAAATTTTTCCTGCGGAGACAATCCACCAGGTCTGCGGTCTCCCCATATGTGCATCCCACTTTACGGGCCAGAATCTTAGTGTACTTCAAGGGCTGGTAGCTAATGGACCAGCTGGAGATGGCTGAACCACTCTGAGCAATGGCTCTCTGAAACAGGCCTGGGATGAGAGGGAACAATAACAAGCTGTTAACTACACAGACGAAAACCTGCATACATCATATACCTGGTTTATACATATAAGGGTCGTTGACGCATAACATCCATGGATTTTTTTTAAAACATCAATTTTATTTTTAAATATATTTGAATAAATAATGGAAAGTGTCCTGTAACTGGTCACCTTCATAATTTGTCAATGGTTTGAAATGGTTTTCATAATTTCCAATAGTCCTGATGTGTGACAAATTAAGTAAATATATCTCATGTAGTCTCAAATGTAATATGAGGTCATAAAAGCTACATGCATACTAATTAGCAAAATTAGTTTTAAAAGGACATGAAGGACATGTCAGTTTTCCATAAGTATTTCTTGTCAACTAAATTTCAACAGTGATATAATGGTATACTGTAGTACGGTTATTTAAATGTTATGTTGTATATTCAGTATATCCAGGGCTTGTTAATTGGATGTAAATTGTTTGATGTCAATTCCAGTAGCTCTTAACACAGTGTCAGCTGGAATTGCATCAATGAAAAACTGAGAACAGAAGAAAATGAGGATTGGGTTTGCCACAAACAACATTTTTCAGTGATTATTGAGATAACATCGTACTAATTCCATCTTGCATTGAAATAATAACAGCAAATCTATTATTCTCTTGTAGCCTTTTCACTTACAAACAAAGCCTTTTTCTTACTCTCAAGAGAAGAGTAGAAACATATTACCAAAGGGCTCGTCTTTTCCTTGTTATGCCCTCCTTCCTTTCTTTCTGTCTTTTTAATTATTGGAGAGCATGTTAACTTTCCCAGAGAAATCAATATGGAGCTACTGTAGCTTTGTCTCTGCTAACACGCCTGTTCTTTTCTCTTTACCTAGCTTGTACAGGCACACAAACAGACATTTAGTTAAGAGGTGCTCAAAAAAATCACTTCGCTATTTTTTTTCACTTCGCATGAACTCTATCCACTTCCTTAACTTTAAAGGGATAGTCCACCCAAAAATTAACATTCATCATTTACTCACCCTGAAGTCATTCCAAATCTGTATAAATTTCTTTGTAAACACAAGAACATATTTAGCAGAATGATAACCAAACAGTTTTGACCCCCTTTGAATTCACTTTATGTTTTGTCTTTAAAATTACAATGGAAGTCAGTGAGACTGAAAGTGCTCCGTTACTAACATTCTTCAGATTATTTTCTTTTTTGTTCCATACATGACATGAGGGCGAGGAAACAATGACAGAATTTTCATTTTTAGGTGGACTATCCCTTTAACACTTACCTACATACCTTTATTTGTTTATCTCTTCCTGTTTCAGTTGGCTTGGGCTCCTTACAGGGAAATAACATGATTGGTTTCTCCAGGGTAAAAACTATCATGACTTACCTGGTGTGACTGACAGTTGAGGGCTGTAGGACTGATGTTAGGTGAGGATGACAGTGATGATGAAGATGGTGCGGGTAAAGGTGGACGTTTTTGATGAGCAATGCAACAGAACACAGTTGGACAGGACGGTGAGACATTTTGTGAGGTAACACACACATGCACACAGCATTAATAATGAGATGGAAACCTGTGCAGGGATAGTATTAGTCTGTTAAAGCATTAACACACACACACACACACACACACACACACACACACACACACACACACACACTTTAAAGCATTAACACATGGACAAACACATGCATTTGTCTTACCCTCAGAGTGGTGGGACAGGATGAGTAGGTTGACACAAGACGCTCCAGCTCCAGAGCCAAAGATAGTGATTCGTTCAGGATCACCACCGAAGTGTCCAATATTCTCATTCAGCCAACGCAAGGCCTGGATTTGATCCAACAGGCCATAGTTCCCTTTAGCAGACTGATCTCCTGTGCTAAGAAAACCTAAATAGTAAAGTAGAGGAGAAATAGAAGAAAGGGGGAAAGAAAAAATACAGACAGATTTGTTAATGGAGAGCAGTAATATAATTTTTAGACAAAACTATTACAAATTGCTTTTGGCCATTGAAATACAGCTGATATAAAATAAAATTGAAATATTATGAAATATAAATATTATCAAAAACTTGAAAATGAGAAATTTAAGTACTAAAATTACTAAAACTAAAACAAATAAATGATATAAATAATAAATGAGATTAAAAAACTACTAAAAATGACAAAAGCACATTAAAAATTACTAAAACTTAAACAAAAATGTAAAAAATTTAAATAAATTTTAAAATTAAAATAAATACTATATAGCATATAAACATACTAAAATAATTGATAGAGAGTAGGGATGTGCATCTTCATAACAGGCCGATGCGATACGCATCTCAATGCATAGCCAACGATACAATACATTAAAGATACATATGAAGCAGCTACCAATGCGATGCAATACGATTCACCCCTATTACGATGCAGTGCGATCCGATTTCGATTCGATTCAACACAATGCGATTCAATGCAATATGATGCAATGGAAAAAATATGATGCTATGCAATTCAATATGGTACAAATAGCTTGCTTTTATTTCTTTGGTTCGGACAGACAGCAAATCAGTAGTGCTGTGATATATCATATTTATATAGCAGCAATGGTGATGAGAGAACATGCTAGAGAAACAGTTTAGAGAGGAGAAATCAATCTACATATAAAATATTGGTCACAAATTATTTTTAGTATAGTGCATCTACTAATAATTATATATAAATAGTTTTTACCTATGCAAATATGTAAGAAACAATGCATCACGATACAAATGGCAACTTGTATCTTATGCACACTCGGTGAATCTTACCATCCCTAATAGAGAGTGCAATAATGCCATCAGTTGGGCATTGTCATCAAAATAAAATAAATCATCTATAAAACTGAAAAAGAAGAAGAAAGTAGGAAAAATAGTGGACTGAAAAAAAAAAAACATTTGTTTTGGTAGTTGACCTCTGATCTTATTTAGTCAAATGTCTGATAACAGCAGGCTAAGAATGAAAGTGAGAGCTTGAGACAGTAGAGAGGGGGGCATGGCTGAGACAGAGGGTGAGTGAGTGGGTGCTCTAATTTGGAAAAACTGTTTCATCTGCCTCCAAGTCACCAGGAACTTTACTGATCAAAGACTGACACACACACACACACACACACACACACACACACAGACAGAGAGACAGACACATATCTCGCGCATGTAGAAATATTCCAATGGAAATAAAATGCCTGTATCAAACTGCCTAATACACGTCAGAGTCCAAAACTAACGGCCTTTCTGCATTTGTGCCTAGTCAGTTAATGACTTAACAGACAACACTTCTGGAAAAGGTGCCTTCTGATGAAACCTACTTCTTGGGCAGTCATTATTCAAATCATTCTAATATACTGGTTTGTTGATCAAATACATTTCTTATTGTCATCAATGTTGAAAAAGTTGTGTGTAATATTTATGGGGAAACCACGATACATTTTTTTCTCTTTTTTTTTTGTCTTGGATTCAGGATTCTTGGATGAATAAAAAGTTCAAAAGAACAACATTTTTTTTTGCAACAATGTAAAAGTCTTTACTGTTATTTCTTGAGCCACTGAATGTGTCCATGCTAAAATATAATTTCTTTCAAAAATAAAGAAAGCATCTTAACAAACCCCAAACTTTGTAGTGTTTAAACTAATTTACAGATTTCAACCACCCTGTCAGAAGCTATTCTCAGTCTTATTATAGGCTAGGAAAAACAAAAAAGGGTGATGGCATCTTAGTAGACAGAACGTTATGCAAACATTGAACTCTGATGTGCCTTGATGCCTTCCTACATCCATATACTGCTTGTGAAAGTGCATCTTTCAGCTTTCAGACGGCTGTATTCTCACTTCTCAAAAATACATGAGCACATACACTAAACTCTTCTGACTCTTCTCACCTATGACCTTTCTGCTGGATTTCTGTGAATATCATGACACTACCTGAATTCAGTACTGTGTGACATGTGTGAAGTACTGTGTGACAGTCTGAGGTTGCTATGAGAGATAAGAGAGGTCAGATTATGGTTGTGGAAGGACAGTTAACAATGTAGATTTATCTATCATGGAGTTCAGAGCTTGACAGTATGACAGCTGTGACTTGACATGATCCTCATTTGCTATGAATAAAATAACCGTAAACAAACACAGAGTCCTCCATCATCCACAAACACATTGCAACCATTAAATACATTCTGCCACAAGCAGAATGAATTTCTCTGCAAATCATTCATAATACGCTAAATGTTTATGTATGATGTACACAGAATTTCATTCTGCTCATGTTTCATTAAAAAGGTCCTTGGAATGGACGCCTTAGAAACAATTTTGTCTAATTCATTTTGATTCTTATTGAAAGCATAGGAGGCAAATTCACGAAAAGTTGTGCCAGTTTAGCATGCGCATGATCAAATGATGAAGCCGTCATAATGCATAATTTCTTTAGTGAATTGGGTGCTAAAACAATTCAAAACAGCACAATGAAATAAACGGTGCTAACAGTGGCGCACGATTCATTCTTAGTGAATTGCTCCTAAAGTGAACCATTATTATGACAATTTTTAATCAACTCCAACCCCTCAATACACTATTAGCATGCAGTCCACATCCACACGCAGAATGCAGAGAGAGATATTTGGATTATTCCTCAAAGAGCATCAAAATAGACAAAAACGTCACATCAAAGAGCGTCAGATACGGCAATGAGATTATCTGCGGCTGTTTAGATTTATTACGTCACCTTTAGTAGATCTCTCACAGCAGTCAATGATTTGCCAGTATAATGCAACCTCTTGCTCAAACATGGCCATTGGCCTCAAAATCTCCTTGTAAACCTTAAAATAACAAAGTTAAATTGTTTTTTGGCCTAAGCTTTGTGAGCAGCCATTAAAACCACCACGGTCATTACTGTGATTTCACCCCCAACATCTTCTGCTTTAGATTTATCTTAATTATCATTATTTTCTAGGCTCTGTCAGCCACATTATCCTGGTGAAGAGTGTGTGTATGTACGACTCTGTAAAATCGTCTTTAAAAGAATCCTCAGCAGAAATTTGGACTGGAAAATAAGATCCCACTTTCTGATTAGCTTCTGTGTCTGTGTGTATGTGTGCACAATGCCTGTTGAACTGCATGGAAGACCTTAGGTGACATTTTCTATAATGGCTTTAAAGAGATAATTTGCATTTGCAATACAGCACAACCGATTATTTGATATCATCATTATGTTAAATTATACCTATTCTGACATTTGACATTTTTGAATCATTTTCTAAATTCCTAGATTTGAACAGAAAAAAACTATGTCTGTATAAAGTCTGCAAGTATTTCAACCAATGGATAGGAAACCAACAGATTGAACTGATGGGTCATTATCATCATGTTATCATCAGTTATATACAGTGTTGGGGGTAATATATTACAAGTAACGCAAGTTACGTAATCAGATTACTTTTTTCAAGTAACTAGTAAAGTAACACATTACTTTCCATAAAAAGTAACTAAGTAACGTAATTAGTTACTTTTTTACGGAGTAACACAATATTGTAATGCATTACTTTTAAAAGTAACTTTCCCCAACACTGGTTATATATGTCTTAACAAAGTGGATAAAACAGTAAAACACACCATTTCTTTTTTTTTTTTTGCGATTTTTTATTAAGTTTTAAAACACACCATTTCTAAAGATGGAAATCACATTAGTTAATTTTTTCACAATATCACAACTAAGGGAACATGGGGTGAATTCTAAATCATTATACCACTTTGAGCAGATGTTGCTGTGTTTGCCATATCCCCTGGTGCTACAATATTAAACTTCTGACATGTAAAAATAGGCAATATATTTTCCAGGTGTTTCTTAATTTTTCCCTTTTCCGTGATTGTTTCAAACAAAACATGTTTTCTTGGGCATTTTCATTTAGTTAATCATTTTATCACTTAATATCACTTTCCATCCTGTTAGTGTTTTGTAATTTCTCTTTATATAAGCCAGTTGCTTAAAGACATCATCCTCAGGAAGGGACAATATAATTTCAGGTGGTAAAACAACAGCATAAACATGATGTTTTGAGGCATTAGATGGTTTATTTCATGCTTAAGCATTTAATTATTATTTTTTTTTACAACTACAGATATCAGTAATGACAACATAATTACAAAAGCTGTTAAAAATATCAAGTCAACACCATCATGTAAGCTAATTCTCCGTCACTCACCAAACAATGGCTAAAATTAGAACTTTTTTTATCCTGTCAGATTAATTTTGTCCTGCAGTTGTCTTGTAATGGTGTAAAACGGTATAATAAATAAAGTGGCTGAGCTTAACCAGGGCACATTTCTGAAAGTTTGGTATAGCCTTTCATTTAAATTCCTCCTTGAATAACAACACAGGCATATTCAAGTTACAGAGTTTTAAAGGCACTGCATAACAGGATTGACCCAGATACTCTTGTTTTGCCTCCCATACCATGCTGCCCACCTGTGTGGCATCATTTGACTGACTCCACATGTTGCTATAAATCGCAATGTAAAAACAATGCACCTAAAAATATATAGGCCTATATATAGCAAATTTATAAGAGTAAGCTCACGCAGCATTGCATAACTTGAACATCAGGAGTAATGCACTGCTGCTTTTTGAATACATCAATGCTTAGTAACGACATATTCTGCGCTAGTGGGTGTTTATATGTATGTGTGTGGTTGCTCACAGTTCTCTTGTTAGAACGAGATATGGACCAAAATAATGTTAGGGTACGATCTTCTATTGCTTTCTATTTCTCTGTCTGATTCTTTTTAGTTCTCTTTCTCTCTTCCTCCCTCTTCCATTTACTCTCATTTGCTGTGCCCTCACACACTCTACTGGCCCTCCTGCCCAGGGTAATGGGGAGTGAAATAGGGGTGACAGTGGGCATTTGTAGTCCGGCACTGCATGATGGAACACAGAACACACAAACGCTCGTACACACACCTCCACAGGTGCTCTAAATGCCAGTGGGGCCACCACAGTACGTGTGCAGTATCATAGCTTTAGAAAAAAGTGAAGGCATAATGCATTTGAACACTCACTACAGATAAAACAACACTTATTTAAACACAATCTGCCAGGCTTGCACAGTTCAAGAACAGATGTGCTCACTGTTTAAGTAATGTGTGCCAGGGTTGAGCGTCATTCAGAACTGAATTGAGCATGCCATTGAAATTTCAATTAATTTCCTGAATTTGAATTGAGGTATCATACAGGATGCAGAACTGCAATTTAAATTCTGCAATTTAAAATAATGAGAAGAAGTAGAATTACAATGAATTGCGAAAAAATTTGTATAACTGTTAATTTTAACTATAACAGCAACTTTGTAAAGTCAAACCTTAAAGATTGTTGTAAAATTAAAAAAAAAGTTTAAAAACTCTTTAAGTTGAGGTTTTATAGACAGAAAAACACTAGAGAGAGAGAGATAGATAGATAGATAGATAGATAGATAGGCAGACCTGACTGTTCTGATCCTTTGCTAAGGATCACTTGAAAACAAAAAAGGCTGGACGGAAATGGCAACTTTTGTGAATCAGTAAATTAAATAATACATTTTATTTTGAGATGAGAGGACTGTGGGTGGAACGGAGGATGGTTAACGATTAATAATTAACATACTGTCTCATTTGTGTTTAACAGACTGTGCTTGAACCATAAATACCATCTTTTAACATCCTGACTCTGTCTTTCTCTATCTCTTCTGAACTTTTGTGCATTACTGTCACATTTTGTTCCGCAATGTGTGAGACTGACCCCGCGTGACCGCTTCCCTGAGAGTGTCCGGGCAGCATCATGCTTCAGTGGCTGCATGACTTCCTCTGATCCCACGCTGCATTTCCTCCCACAGCTCTGAACATTCCCTCCTCTTTCTCTTTACTTTCATGGCACTCAGGCCAACAGTGGCTCAAACACTCAAACAAATCTTTTCCACTCATACTCTCTCATTCTCTTCCCTGCCTTCTTGCCTTGCAGCATAATTAAAAAATGCAAATGATATGATAAACTACAATTCATTTTGATGTTGCAGATTGCAGCCGTTTGTGCCGAATGTGGCGACTATTTGAATAAATCTGTCTGATAACAAGCTGTGTGTGCTGATAAGCATGAAATGAAGGGGGCCAAGAATATGAGGCTACATCTGTTCGGTGTAAAAAGGTGGAGGATCTGGACATGGAGACGCTGGCTGGAAAGTCAAAGGGTCAGAACTGTGTTGACATATTCAGGTGAACCTGTCAAGAAAGTCTGGGTCATATTCAATCCCCGAAATCACAGATGAATTGTAAAATTCAAGAATTATATTAATAAGATTATATTACAATTATAAGTACAATTATACGTAAACTAAATGTTAGTTTAATTACAATTGCTTTGTGTAAACAATTCTCATTACCATAATGGGTTTAAAATGAAAACAATTTTTTTATTTTCACATTTCAATAATGTTAATATGTGAGCAGTAATTTTTTGCATTGTGATAATGAGAATTTGGGGTGGAAATATGCTTAATTGCTATGAAACTATAGCAAAAAAACCCCCCAAATAATATATTTCACAAACAAAATATAATTTCCTATATCTCTTCATGGTGAAGAGCTTGAAAGAAGTCCGCACACTCAAACATCAAAGAGTCACAAGTGAGATGAAAGCAATATAAGCAATTTACTGAGTAAAATCAAGGCAATCTGGCTGCTTCTCTATATCTCTACATGCCATTGATCCATCCATCCACAATGTCCTTGTCAGACTCTGTTCCATGTTTTGTGTGTGTCCTGCTCCCCATGTGCCTTCCCATGCCCTTATTTGGTTAGTTTCCTGTTCCTCCCCTGATTAGTGTTTCATTGCTCCCAGGTGTGTCTCGTCATCCCCTCCTCCTATGTGTATAAATAGTGTTCCCAGTCCCAAGTTCTCGGTCCGCTGTTAAACGTCTTCCTGAGTTCGTCTCCCTTGGTTCCTGAAAATAAAGTCTTGGTAAAGTATTCTCCAGCGTCTCCTCGTTCCTCGTGTATGTGCACTGTGACAGAACAGCGGACCAAACAATAAGCGGCATCCCTTCCCCGTGTTTAATTTCCGTGTTTTTTGCAAGTTTTTTTTTGTTTCCTTTGCTCCCAGGTGTGTCTCGTCATCCCCTCCTCCTGTGTGTATAAATAGTGTTCCCAGTCCCAAGTTCTCGGTCCGCTGTTAAACGTCTTCCTGAGTTCGTCTCCCTTGGTTCCTGAAAATAAAGTCTTGGTAAAGTATTCTCCAGCGTCTCCTCGTTCCTCGTGTGTGTGCACCGTGACAGTCCTATAAAGCCATAGAACTATTCTTTGTCTGTACATATTTTTTTCGTTTGCCCTAAAAAAAGCTACTAGTCAAAATTTCCAGATTTTCTATGAAGGGAGTGAAAGCAATGGACTCATGCATTCATAGCTCACACTATAAATAAATGAATACAATAAATTATACATTAATGTCATGTTTTTCTTCATTATTGGGAATATTTCATCACCGAGAGAAAGATATGTACTCACACACAATGCCTGGACTACTGTTGAGCCTTTCAGAATTCACAAAACTTTCATAATATTCTGCAACTGGCTGACATTTATAAATGATCATCTACAAAAACAAATGGTTCATAAATACAGATTAGAATCCAGCAGTTTCATATTTTTAAGTTAATACTTTACACTGTCTAACCAGATGAGAAAGAGAGATAGAGAAAGAAAGAGGAAAAAAGCTACTTAGCAAGAAGAATGATGATGTGGAAGATGCTAAAGGGTCTGGTTCACACGGTTGCTTATTTTGATAAAGAACCGTCTGATTAGACAGAAAGAGAGCATCTGATTGACATGTAAATCTGCATTTATCTAAAATAAACGATACCACAAAAATAGGCTGATGAATTTAAATGGCAGCATGACAGTCTTCAGGAACGGCTGTACGCAAAAAGCTGTAAAAAATAGTGGAAAATGCATACAGATGCAGATCAGATTTTCTTCCAGCCCAAAAGTAATATATATATAGACTATTTTACGCATACTGTAGATAATATTGCACAGACATAAGAAAACATAGCTGTTTCATGATAACTAAGTGCCTCAAAGGAAACTCTGAATATCTTTTAAAAATTTAATGCAAAACTGTGGTGCTTGATCCTCAAATGCTTTTGTAGTTTCATCCCAGAGTACCTTGTAAACATGACTACTTCAGTTCCCCTTCAGGAACTCGAGCTGCATCGAATGCTTTGGTAATGCCCCCGGCAAGACCACGTCCTGAAGCATGTGTGAAATCAGTCCAATAGAGAAGCGAGACGTCACGAGCTGGGTGACGTGAGCAACCAGGAAGCATAAAGGCGCATCTGGCAAGCCCACATGTTAGCTTCTTGCTATTCAGCGAGCGCGTCTGAGGTGTGTGTGTGTGTGTGTGTGTGTGTATGCAAAAGCACTCAGTCAGTCAGGAGAATCTGTGTATAGAAAGCGAGTAATATCATGCCTAAGTGTAGGGCTGCACGATTAATCGCATGCGATATTTAACGTACATCTTGTCAGAAAGCCGGTTCTGTAATCAGCGGTAAATCTCCATCACCTGCGTGCTTTCATATTGAGCAGCATTAACTACACAGAGCCGTTGTTCACTGATGAGCTGCGCAAAAAATCGCGCGAATATGAACGTGGTTTTGCGCAACTCGTCAGTAAACAACGGCTCTGTGTAGTTAATGCTGCTCAATGTGAAAGCCTGCAGGTGATGGAGATTTACCGCTGATTACAGAACCGTCTTTACTGACAAGATGCGCGTTAAATATCGCATGCGATTAATCGTGCAGCCCTACCTAAGTGTAAATCAAAATCTGTGGCGAGCAGACGATGTTTCAAGTCGTGTGTTCCTCCCTGCCCATGCTATCTCTCGGGTGGGGATACACACGATTTGTGCGTCATCTGTTTGGGAGCAGAACATGCATGGGCAGCTCTCGAGGGGGCTGCCTGCCGTGACTGTGAGCTTCTCCCGCTCTGTGTGCTCCGCTCCAGGCCAGGTTTGCAATCCTGCTAGGTTATCGTGGGCTAGATCCACGGCCCCCTCTCAGGGATCGGAAGCCCGCCCCGCGGTTTCTTCTCCCCAGAGAGAGGGCCAGGCGCTTCATCTATTTTCCTCCGAGGAGGTTGATGTGATGAGCGTCGACATGGAGGAGACTGTGGACTCGCCACTGCAGTCCCTCGCGTATGAGGAGCTCGTGGAGGTTGTGACTCGTGCTTTAGCCAAACTGAACATCGAATGGCTAGCCGAGAAACAGGACGCTCAGCCCAAGAGCAAGCTGGATGAGCACTTCCTTAAAGCTAGATCACAGCCTTCACGACAGGGCCTTCCATTTTTCCCCGATCTCCATTCTGAAGTCACGAGATCGTGGGATAAACCATTTTCATCCCGACTCTTCAGCCCTACAGTATGCAATTACTCTAACATCATGGGGCTGAATGAGAAGGGATATGGGGCGATGCCGGCGGTGGAGCAGACGCTTGCGAGCTATCTCTCCCTGTCCTCAGCATCATCCCTGAAGGCCCTGAAGCTTCCCACCAGGTAGGGCTGTGCAAAAAATTGAATGCGATTTTCATGCGCATCTCATCAGTAAAGCCGCTTCTGTGATTAGTAGTTAATCTCCAGCACGTGCGTTCAGATGGAGCGGCATTTACTACACAGAGCCGTAGTTCACTGACAAGCTATACAAAATCGCGTTCATAATCGGTAATGAATCGCCTGCGATTTTGAACGCGATTTTGCGTAGCTTGTCAGTGAACTACAGCTCTGTGTAGTAAATGCCGCTCCATCTGAACGCACATGCTGGAGATTAACTACTAATCACAGAAGCAGCTTTACTGACGAGATGTGCATGAAAATCGCATTTGATTTTTTGCACAGCCCCACCACCAGGCCGGTAAAACTGACATCCAGCTTGGTTGGGAAAGCTTATACGGCGGCAGGTCAAGCCGGTGCGTGTCTGTACACTATGGCGGTGTTGCAGGCGTGCCAGGCCAACCTGCTAAAAGATCTGGACGATAGGGAGGAAGAGAAATCCGACGTAGTCGCCGAACTGCATCGGGCCACAGACCTGTTGCTTCGAGCCACCAAGGAAACGGCCAGAGTCATCGGCCGTTCCATGGCAGCACTGGTGGCTACGGAGTGACACCTGTGGTTGAATCTGTCCGAACTACAAGACAAGGACAGATTCTTCCTCCTGGATGCCCCGCTATCGCCTTCTGGCCTCTTCGGGGTCACAATCGATACTGTCGTCGAGAGGTTTCAGGAGGCGAACAAGCAAGCGGTGGCATTCCAGGGTTTCCTCCCTCGCTGCCCCCAGGTCTTTGGGACTGCTGAGCGGGAGCAGTCCCAGCCGTCTAGCTCCTCATACCGGCAGACCCAGAAGCAGAGCGTTGCGACCCGTGCTCTCGGTCGGGGTCCTCTAAACAGAAAGTGGATCTGCGGACCGTTATTATGTCCAAGGGGACCTCGGCCAAGCGGTTCTGACAATTCCATCGTCAGGACCCTGAGGGCAGCCCACCCTGGGGAGGAGAGGTACACACCTCAGTATACGGTGCCCGATCCTCCTCAGTGCCCTCAGGGAGCTTCTATGATACCCCTACCACCCCCAGTGCTTCAGGGCTCAGTGGGCTCCCGCGAGCAAATTTCTCAGTTGCCGCCCGGTGACAGTATGGCTCACAAAATGTCTCACAATGGGTCCTGCACACTGTAGAGAGAGGTTACATAATTCAGTTCGGTTCTCGTCCACCTTGCTTCAACTGGGTTATTCCTACATTAGTGGGACCCGAGCAGGCTCTGGTATTGGAACAAGAAGTAGAAACTCTCTTGAGGAAGGAGGCCATAGAACGTGTTCCTCCTCTCATGATAGAATCAGGGTTCTACAGCCGTTACTTCATCGTTCCGAAGAAGGATGGGTGTTGCGTCCGTTCATAGATCTGCGTCTATTGAACCGCGCTATCAAACGGTTTCGGTTCAAGATGCTCACTATCAAACAGATCGTGTCTCAAATCAGGTCCGAAGAAGGTTTGTCACGATAGATCTCAAGGACACATACTTCCATGTATTCACCCTTTCTCAACACAGGAAGTTCCTGAGGTTTGCTTTCGGGGACAAAGCATACTAGTATCGGGTTCTTCCGTTCAGCCTGTCACTCTCACCCCACACTTTCACAAAGTGTGTCGATTCTGCCTTGGCTCCGTTGCGACTCCAGGGCATCCGCATACTCAATTACATCAATGATTGGTTGATATTAGCTCAGTCAGAGCAGATGGCGGCTCGGCATCGAGATGTCATCCTCGCCCATATGAAAGAGCTGGGGTTACGGCTGGACGCAAAGAAAAGTGTGCTTTCTCCACTACAGAGAACCCCTTATCTGGGCGTGGTGTGGAATTCGACAACGATACAGGCACAGTTGTCTCCTGCTCGTATCAAAGCGATTCTGACAGCCGTGAGGGGAGTGAGAGAAGGCCAGTCATTGTCAAACGGTTTCAGAGACTCCATATGAAAGAGCTGGGCTTACGGCTGGACGCCAAGAAAAGTGTGCTTTCTCCACTACAGAGAACCCCTTATCTGGGCGTGGTGTGGAATTCGACAACGATACAGGCACAGTTGTCTCCTGCTCGTATCAAAGCGATTCTGACAGCCGTGAGGGGAGTGAGAGAAGGCCAGTCATTGTCAAACGGTTTCAGAGACTGTTGGGTCTGATGGCAGCTGCGTCCAACGTGATACCTTTTGGCCTGCTGTACATGAGACCCCTTGCAGTGGTGGCTCAGAACCTAGGGGTTTTCCCCGAGGGGGAACCCGCTTCGCACGATCAAGGTCACGTGGCGATGCTTACGTGCCTTAGACATGTGGAAGAAACCTTGGTTCCTGGTT
>NW_015552547.1:553356-565689 GCF_001515605.1 Sinocyclocheilus anshuiensis
TTTTGGAACGGTCATGAGTGGCTCTGCCCGAGGTCTGTGGGAAGGCCATCATCTCATCTGGCACATCAACTGCCTGGAGATGCTGGCCATGTTTCGAGCTCTAAAACACTTCCTTTCAGACCTAAGGGAACATCATGTGCTTGTCTGCACAGACAACACATCGGTGGTCTCCTACATAAATCGGCAGGAGGGTCTGCGTTAGCACCCCCTTTACAGGCTGGTGCACCAGGTCCTCCTGTGGGCTCAGGGAAAGCTCCTCTCACTCAGAGCAATTTACATCCCTGGGCATCTCAATCAGGGAGCAGACATCCTGTTGAGACAGGGGCTGAGGCCCGGGGAATGGAAGTTCCACCCCGAGGTGGTGGAGCTCCTTTGGAAGGAGTTCGGCCAGGTGGAAGTGGATCTATTCGCGTTGCAGGAAATTACACACTGTCCGCTCTGGTTCTCCCTCACACATTCAGCTCCGCTTGGGTTGGATGCCATGGTGCAGACGTGGCCGCGGCTTCGTCTGTACGCTTTTCCCCCAATTGTTCTGCTCCCAGGAGTTATGGAGAGAGTACGCCGGGACGGGGTCTGTCTGCTGCTAGTAGCCCCATTCTGGCGGCCCGAGTATGGTTCTCGGACCTGGTGTCTCTTCTTGAGCGGAGAGTAACCGCCAGAACGGGGCTACTAGCAGCAGACAGGCCCCGTCCTGGCGTACTCCGATCAGGAGGGACCTCCTCTCTCAGGCAGGGGCACCGTCTTTCACCCCCTCCCGGAGTTATGGAAGTTGTGGGTGTGGCCCCTGAGGGGGCACAGCTCATAGCATCCGGTCTCTCAACTGAGGTTGTTGAGACCATACTCCAGTCCAGAGCTCCCGCCATGAGGAAACTGTACACCTTGAAGTGCAAACTTCACTTCTTGGTGTGGACAGCGTCTGCAGGACCCAGTCAACTGCCCAGTTGGTTCAGTTCTGGAGTTTCTGCAGGAGCGGAATCTCCATCCACTCTGAAGGTTTACCTGGTGGCCATAGCTGCTTACCACAACTTTCAGGGTGGTCAGTCATTGGGGAAACACCCGTTAGTTACACGTTTCCTCCGTGGCACCCGGAGGCTCAGGCCAGTACAGCGCACCAAGGTGCCCTCATGGGACCTGGCAGTGGTTCTGGAGGCTCTGTGCAAAACTCCCTTCAAACCCATTGAAGATATCTCTGACAAGCTCCTCACGCTTAAGACGATATTCTTACTCACTATATCCTCGCTGAAGAGGATAGGGGACCTTCAAGCACTCTCTGTATCGTGCCTGGAGTTTGCCCCGGGCATGGCTAGGGCATTTCTTTACCAGAGACCCGAGTATGTCCCTAAAGTGCCCACTTCCTCGCAGGGTCCCATTGTACTGCAAGCCTTTTGTCCTCCTCCCTTCCAGGAAGCAGGCCAGGAAAGACTTAATCTGCTCTGTCCAGTGTGAGCACTGGACGCTTACGTTCACAGAGCTGCCCAGTGGCGTAAGGCAGATCAGTTATTCATTTGCTTTGGTCCACCTAAGAAAGGGGTTCCAGCGACCAAGCAAACCCAGAGTCAATGGGTGGTTGAGACATCACACTGGCCTATGAGTCCTCTGGCCTCCAGTCACCCATAGGGCTCAGAACGCACTCGATTAGGGGTATGGCGGCCTCCAAGGCCTTATCAGTGGGCATGGCCCTTCAAGATGTTTGTGCTGTGGCAGGCTGGTCCTCTCCGCACACATTCATCCGGTTCTACAGCCTGGACCTGACATCTACCCCAGGGTCCCAAGTTCTCTCATCTTGATGTGCTCGCCGGATACACACCAGACAGGGACTTGCTCATATGGCGCAGTGGGTATTCTCGTTCCCAAAGCGTTTGACGCAGCTCGAGTTCCTGAAGGGGAACGTCTCTAGGTTACGTATGTAACCATGGTTCCCCGAAGGGAACGAGACGCTGCGTCTCCCTGCCATAATCCCTGCGTCCCTGCAGGCGGTCGCTTCCGCAGAAGCTAACATGTGCGCTTGCCAGATGCACCTTTATGCTTCCTGGTTGCTCGCATCACCCCGCTCGTGACGTCTCGCTTCTCTATTGGACTGATTTCACACATGCTACAGAACGTGGTCTCGCCGGGGGCGTTCCCAAAGTGTTCGACGCAGCGTCTCGTTCCCTTCGGGGAACCATGGTTACATACGTATCCTAGAGACGTTTTTAGGTGTACTAATAAAAAACCCCACACAACTCTGTGAACATACAGTAATCCTGAAAGCTGCTTAAAAATAGCAATTCAAATTTGAACTGCTTTCCAATTCAGAAGTGCACTATGCATCAGATGGTCAGTGAATGGTCAGTGAATCCATCTGAGGCTGAGGCTATTAAATGTCACTGAGTATAGACTTTGCTCTACAGGTGAAGGAGACTGTCAGGAGAGCGAGAGAAAAGTAAGACTGAATTTGCATGCACTTTACCGCATCGGAAGTTTTTGATGGGGTTTTTCAAAACACATTTTCTGGAGTTTTTCCTTTAATGTGCATCCGTCTCTCTTTCCTCCTTCTCTCTCTGTTCTGCAGTGTGCAGGTTTTGTATAGTTTAGCTTCTGGGAGTGACTTTAATTTTTGTGTTTACCCACTGTGTGTGTAGGGATCAGCGCAATGCACCAGTGCTACCTAAAAACACACAGTGATACACTTTCTGTCTCTATTTCTCAAAGATAAACAGACACAATCAAATACAGACACACTCATCAGGCTCAGCCTCAATCTTTTCAGGATTTACACACAATAATGACTATTTTCTAGAATTGTCTGTGTGTCAATGTGAAAATGAGACCTGTAACTTCTTTCCATTTTACCTGAAAAACATAGGCTAAAAATGTTAATGCTTTCTCCTAGGCTGCCAAGTTGGTGTTAAGCTGGCTGGCAAGGTGGCCTCTCAGTCTGACCAGCTGATAAGTGCCCAAAACCCCTCTTAAACAGGCTGATGTTTTTTTTCTTTTGCAGGGATGGTAACGGTCACAGCGAGTAACTGCAAAGTAATTGTATAAGTAGCATAATGGTAACAATGATGCAATGGTAACAGTGCTAGATATATTTCTGGAAAAAGAGGGATGAGTAAGAGATGGAAAATGCAGATGCTCACTGGGAGAATGAGCGAGAAGAACACACAGGGAGGAAGAGACAAAGAGGCAGCAGGAAAGAGATGTTCTCATATTTATTTGATGATGGAGCAGAAGCTTTTACTGGCAGGTGTAAAGAGCCCTCTCCTCTGTTAGAGAAACAGTCCCAGATAAACAAAGAGCTAAAACATTCATCCTCTTCATACAGCACACACACACACACACACACACACACACACACACACTGTATATACTGTATATATACAGTGCTGCTTGAAAGTTTGTGACCCCTTTAGAATTTTCTTTTTTTCTGCATAAATATGACCCAAAACACAATTAGATTTTCACACAAATCCTGAAAGTAGACAAAGAGAATCCAATCAAACAAAGGAGACAAAAATATATACTTTGTCATTTATTTATTGAGAAAAACGATCTGGTGTTAAATATTTGTGAGTGGCAAAAGTATGTGAATCTTTGCTTTCAGTATCTGGTGTGACCCCCTTTTGCAGCAATAACTGCAATAACGTTTCTTGTAACTGCTGAATAGTCCTACACAGCGGCTTGTAGGAATTTTGGCCCATTCCTCAGTACAGAACCACTTAAACTCTGTGATGTTGGTGGGTTTCCTCCTATGAACTGCTTGCTTCAGGTCCTTCCACAACATTTCAATTGGATTAAGGTCTGGACTTTGACTCAGCCATTCCAAAACATTAACTTTGTTCTTCTTTGACCATTCTTTGGTAAAATGACTTGCTTGGCGTTGTTGTCTTGCTATAATAATGTGAAGCAGGGATAAATAGGCGGGCTGAAAACGGCTTGGCCCACGACCGTGTGGAGGTCAGGGAAAAACGACAGGCTCCGGCATGGAGGTGGCGGCCTCACGCGCAGGAAGCGTTCATCAAGCTTGCTCCGCTGCGGCTCGGCCTGCTTCTCGGCGGGCCAATCGATTTTTAGCTTGGCCACGGCACGAGTAAGCACCTCCACTAGCTCCTCATATTGGGGCGATTGAGGGGGCGAAACCTCTTCGACGTCCTTTTCAACATTGATAATAATAAGAAATGTTTCTTGAGCAGCAAATCAGTATATTGGAAAGATTTCTGAAGGATCATGTGACACTGAAGACTGAAGTAATGACTGCTGAAAATTCAGCTTTGCCATCATATTAATTACATTTGAAAATATTTTAAAATAAATGTAGTAATATTAAATAAATACAGCCTTGGTAAGCATAAGAGACTTCTTTCAAAAACATTAAAAAATCATAATTACGGCAAACTTTTGACTGCCAGTATAGTTAAATGATCAAGGTTACTGCACAGGGTTCCACTGCTGCTGCAAGGCCAGTCATGGCTGCCACGGTTCATTGTTGCCTGGCAACCTTCCAAAGCTGCTGCAAAGAGACTCGCCTGTGCTGAGACAATTCTTGTCTGTTGACATCTGTCTCTGTCCTTCTGTCTGTGACTTTTTATCTCCCTGTGAGTGTGTACATGCAGCATGTGTATGTGTGTTGAATCAGAATCAGAATCAGAATTAGCTTTATTCACCAGGTGTGCAAACACACAAGGAATTTGTTGTGGTTTTTTAAGGTGCTCCATGCACATGTCAGTTGGTGCATTACATTTAACTCTCTTGAAGTGTGTTAGTGCATGGCTATGTACAGGTACTTGTGTTTGTGGGTTAGATTGTCATTAATTTGTTGCTTAAGGTAATCAGCACAGACCTGGAGAGATTAAACAGAGGAGATGCAGAAAGACGGATAGAAAATATGGAGAAAGATTCATCAAGATGGAGGAGGAGAGCAAATGTGACAGTGTGGTCCGCAGGAGGACTGAAAGAAAGACGGCACCAGGATTGATTGAAATAGACTATAGATAAACAGAAAACAATGAATCAGAGAAAACAAGGTGAGACTAAAACACACAAAATGTGATAAACATCAAGATGGAGAGAGAGAGAGAGAGAGAGAGAGAGAGAGAGTAAATAAAAAAACTAGTAGGCTAGCTGGGCTCCTATTCACGTATTTCTATGAAAATATTGGGATATAACATTAAATTTGCTGAATGGAAACACTAAGATGTGATTTCAACTTCCACCAAGTTTAAGTGGATATATATACATATATATTTAAATTGACTAATTGGTCATACATGAACTACAATGGAAAAAATAACAAATAAATTCTTCAAAAAAGTAATGTGCCTCAACGGGTACTGTAACTGAATACAAAATGAAAACATGTTACTCTGGGAATTCTGAATTGCTGGAGCCAAAGCTAAATCAAATTAATTATAAAATATTTTTTTCAAAATGATAAATATTTCTACATGTAAATAATAATAAATAATTATTTTGATTAATTAATGAATTTTTAATTAAATCAAAACGTTTTACTACAAATAAAATAACTACAATTTCTTACTACACTGACATCAGAGCATTTGTCTGCATGCTTTAAACGTCGAGTAATTTATTATCTTTATTTAAAAAAATTAAAAAAATTGGGATGCAAACATATTGACATAAATCAGAAGCAAGCAACTCTGCAGCAAAGATTCTGTAAAATCTGTGCATCACAAATGTGTCTCCCAGATAACTACATCTGTGAGTCTGTGACACCATTCTGGGGTAGTTTATTAGTATTTGACAAGCAGTGTGTGTGCATGTCCTTTGCATTTTGAAATGATGGATCTCACTTCATACTTTATAAAACAGATTTTTTCCCCAACCTCTACTTTATGAAAATTAAAAATTCAACATTTTTCCATCAATCTAATTTTTCAAACCAGAGACTCATTACTCCACTAATTAGTACTGTGAATATCTAATTTTCACCTAAATATTAAATCACGCTCTGATTATAATGAGAAAATGATGATACGATCATTAAATATGCTGATGGTACTGATTATACCAGGATTAAAAAGGCTTCATATGTTCAATACCCAATCAATGTGTGTGAGAGAGAGCAATATGGACACATTCATCATCCCTGGCCTTGCATCCCTTGCATTAGGTTCCTTTTATGCATGTATACATCTTACAACACTCTCAGAAACAACTTTATTGGTATTATTATTATTATTATTAGCTATAAGCTAGTGAATACGCATCTCGGTGTTGAGCCGAAATGGCAGGTTTGGGATGAATAGCTGGAGATTGGCGGCCATGATCTTATCTCGCCTCCTAATTACCATGCTGCATTCAGACAGCCTTATCCAGCCAATGGCAACACGGCCTGCCTCATCATATTCATAAGCTGATTTGAATATGGATTAATTCGTGCAAAGGCTCAAAATCCCTAGGCCTTAGCTCTCCGGTCTTAAATGCTGACTAGTTAGAAGTGATTCCAGATGATGCATGAACAACTACTTAGTCATCTGCGTTGAGAAGCAGCAACAATGCATTTCATTACATACTTTTGTGATCCTGATAATCTGTAAGAGTAATGCAGAATTGGACTGACGGGTTTGACTTGTTGTGAGAAGCTCAGTATTACAGCATTTTGACAAAATTGGGGAAAAAAAGCAAGTGACAGTTCAATCATCATGATGGGCAGGAGCAACTAAATATGCTGCCTCCAAAATAATTTGGAAGAAACTTCATAGATATTCAGTAAACATTGTCAATTTCTTTCAAACATTGGCAGTTAAATATGTAAATTTTGGTGCGTACTGCAATCTGGTTCACTTTTGAGTTGGATGAGTACAGTATGTGGTGTGTGTGTGTGCATTTATGTGTGTTTAATCTCTCTTTAAATCTTACTTGCCTACCAGCTTGCTGATGCCACCACATTAAGAGCAGCTGATAATGGAAGTTGGATGGAAAAGATTTCTTCTTCTCTTTCTGTCATCCTATCCCACTTTTTACAGTTGTTCCATAATCTTGTTCGGCTTTCTTTCATGCTATCGTCTATCATGCGATAAGCAAATCTCAAACACATCTCAAAGCTCTCCTGTGCATCAAGGGCATCTTCGACAATGAGACAACATTTCACTAACATTAACATCGTATAGAACAACACATCTATTTATCTCAGTCTTAAACAATAGACCCAACAGATCTGCAGTCCTAGTTCTGAGGAGTATGTGTGTGTGTGTGTGTTGCAATGTGTTGATAAGAGAGAAACACACTGTGCTGAATAATATCTTATCTGTAGCCCCAACAGGAGGAAAGAAAAAGACCAAATGCTCTGATTAGTTATTGCAGACTATATTTTTGCACAACAACAGCCTCCGACTCCAGGCCTTTGCCATTACAGAATGGGACGGAGAAAATGAAATGGAAAAAAAAACAAAAGAGGAACAAAAATAATTGGAGAGGCTAACAATACGAGTAAAATGAGGAAAATGGAGAAAAATTAGAAATAAAAAAGCAAATGAGTTGGCAAGTTAATGAGCTGGACCAGTCATTGAAAAAAAAAACAAAAGAGGAACAAAAATAATTGGAGAGGCTAACAATACGAGTAAAATGAGGAAAATTTAGAAAAATTAGAAATAAAAAAGCAAATGACTTGGCAAGTTAATGAGCTGGACCAGTCATGGTTGCCCTCAGACAAAGAGGAAGTTGTAGTGGTATATGCAAATACTGGTAATAAGTCAGACATTGATTTATCTGTACGTGGAGGGGCTCTGCCCTGAGATGGCCATTCGTCATTGAACTTCTGTCAGAGACTCGGGACATTGCAAATGAGCGATATTGTGGTGAGTCATAATTCACTTCACGGCGAGAGTTAACCTAGAGAATATGTAGCATGCAGATAATCACAGGTAATGCCATTTTGAAAGTGATTTTGCAGAGGAAACACTAGTTTCTGGCTTATCCAAGAGAATCACAGATTTACTATGCACAGAGCTGCTCCGCAGGGTTAAAACGACTTCAAAGCGATCAACAAATATCAAACACACGCAAACTCAAACCATTAGGGGAAAATGCTTTAATCGAATAGGTGCTGATGTGTGATATTTTAGCCCTGACTCTGCAGCCCCTTAGGTGTCTTATGGTAAGTAAATCACAAGCTTAATCCCACCTTCATAAGAAGAGCTAAGATCTGTCCAATCCAAATGAAGGCCCGTGTCCTGCCAGGGGTTGCAACCTTCGGATGGGCGCGTTCTGCCTCAAAGGATTCATGTGCATCTCTAACTGCTGTGGTGTTTTAAATGCACTCCAGGAACCGCTTTTCTGAAGCCCTGAAATGGTCAACTCCTTTTGGCTTTCTTTTGTGGATTGTTATTTTTTTTTCAATTGAAATGGTAGTTTATGCCACAAAATCTGCCAATTTTAAATCTCTTGTTGTTAATCTAATCTGAAAATTCCTTATAATTTCTCAAATGAGCAATTGGAGACCAAAAATTTGCTGGGATATGGTGTTGAATGGATAGAATGAAAATTCTGTCATTTTTTTTTACTTCCCCTTGTGTTGTTCCAAACCTGTAGGACTTTCTTACTTCGCTGAAACACAAAAGAAGATATTCTGAAGAAATTTCCCACTGTTTTTACCTATACATTGAAAGTGAAGGTCTAAAACACCACTGGACCCCACTGACTTTCAATATATCAAAAAAATAAAAACAGAGACATTTTATCAAAATATCTTCTTTTGCACACAACAAAGACTCAGTTTTGGAATGATATGAGGGTGAGTAAATGATGGCAGAATTTGCCTTTCTGTGTGAACTATTCCTTAAAGTTTAAGATCTAAAGCCAACAAAGTAGTGTTCGAGGCAAAATGCACCTTCCCCTGAGACCAGTGTTCATAAATACTCAAAGTGATAGGTTCTCGCTGAACCTCCAAATAATAGATGTACTAATTGCATTTTTGGAGCTATTTTCCTAACTTAATTTCATATGTGCTGCTTGTCTATCACCTCCCAAGTGTTACCAGGGCAGTGCTATTTAAACTGGCACAGCCCATTTGCACATGACATTGCGTGAGTGCCTGATTTGGTTCGGAGAAATGGGATGTGGATGACAGCTAGCTAATGAGAGAAACATCTGGGATTTGAGGGTGTGAGAGGGAAGCTCTTGTTCTCTTCATAGGGTTCGATTGTAGGTCTGTGCCAAAATAGCACATTCCATCTGGACGGAGCTGTCAGCCGGGACAAACCAACGTGTTTGTAGAGGAAGAGTCAATTTGAAAGAAGATATTCAGTAAAGACAAATGATAATGCATCCTTATGATAACTACACAAATATTTCATTAATTCAACAAACAAATGCATTAAAATAGTGACGCTTTGAAGGGCAGTAGACAAGCGACAGATGATCCTGGCCAGCGACTCAATTCACAATATTTTAAACTTGTAATTTAAAATATTTTAAAAGTATAATTCCCCTAAAATAGAGCTGTACTATTGACATGAGCCAGTCTAGCAAATGTATGCAAAGACAGAACACAGAACAAAATGTGCCTAGAAAAGAAAGCTTTTATCGAAAATTGAGTCTTGTAATATTTAAGTGGAATTGTATCTCATGAATATATTTGCAACAGCGTTGTTGAATTAAATATGTGAAACTAATCTGTTAAAGCCTGTTAAAATGACCATTTATTAAAGCAGCAAAATTGTCTTGAAATGAAAGACACTTTTACAAGTTCGTCAGGTAATTCCAGATGCATGAAACAAAGCTCCATATGTGTCCCAAACAATAGGCTATATATAAAAGTTCTATTGTTTTAATTTTCATTACAAGGAAAATTAATTACTTAGGATTATTAAATTATATATGTTAATTAGGATTATATAAAATTATGTGTGTGTGTGTATGTGATTTTTCAGATTATATTATGTTATTAATTATATTAATTAGGATTATACATAAATTATGTGTGCGTGTGTGTGTGAATGTTTAGAAAATGCAGGTAAGAATTTAGATTAAAAGAGGTGTAATATCAAGACAATAGAGAAAATGAGTAGTTTGTTCTTAATAATAGTGCCTTTCATGTAAGGATAGAACAAGATGACGGTGTTAGGCAGGTCAGATAAGAGAGAGTGTAAGCTGTTCTTTTTGCGTTATAGTGTACAAAAGCTAAATAAATGCAAGTCTGTTTTCCATATTTTTTTGCTGTGTGTTATAATACACAATGCCATAAAATATATTTTCCCCAAAACAGAAAATAATTGTGTAATTTGAACCATATAGACATGGTAATGATGCCAGCCTGCCATCCGTGAATATTGTTTACATGTAAAACGAAATGCTGAAAGCAATCAAAAATGAGCTCATTACAAAATCCCAACAACAGGAATGAACTGCATGTGAATGAGATTTTCAAATCATTGGGCTTTACTCTAGTTTCTCTAGTAAACACAAAGACATGCACACAAGATGTGAGAACGCCGGTAAAGGTGTTTAAATGCAGAGCCAAACCGGGGTAACGGGCAAATATCTGTGCCAGTCGTGTTTTGCTTAAACCATTTTTGACCTTTCCTTGATTAAACAACACAGTTTAAGGTGTTTACATGACCTTCCATGTTGGTTAAGGAACATAATCAGTAAGACTGATGCATTTAAATAGACACAAAAGCATAATGTGGTTTTCCTACTGTAATCAAGACTGCTCAAGTGAGTTCCTTGCACATTATATCTCCAGATATGTATGCAATGAACATGTTGCAAGGCATAAAAGGCCATTTCAGAGGCAATCTGTGATCTTTTTTCACTTGAATGGCAGAAATATGCATTCCTTCGATCGCGTATGACAGGACGTAAAAATGTATTCCCGCTGCTCATTCCGATTTCACATTCTCCGACTAAAACCTCCTCCTTTCACGGCTGTTTGACAGTGAACAACCCTGGGAATTTGCCCCCATTTCCCCAGGAACGCATTCTGCTGCCATGTGTCTTTTAGCGGTTGTTCAATACCACATAATCCACATTGAAAAACCTGCTCTGGCTTTACATTGAGAGGCCAAACAAATTCCCTATTATCAGCGTTATTACTATTAGTAGCAATAATGTGGAAATAATTACGGAAAGCATGCCCCCCTCCCCCCTCCCCCTCCTGCTCCATTGGGTAGCAACCTGAATTAATAAAGAGAAAATGAAATCTCCTGCTTTCGTAGGTGAACAGGCAGCGTCAAATACAGGCTGGGCTTTCTTGCCATGGTAACCATTTAAGAATGATGAATCTATGGAAAGCATTTGTCTCTCTCTCTCACTCTTTCTGTCTCTCCTTCTCTGTTCATCCATGGAAGGATTCATAATTAATGGCCGGTATAATTGTAGAAAGAGAGCAGGAAAGCGGGAATGGGAGTGCAGTAATGAGGAAGAGAGAAAAAAAGAGTGCGGCCTCAACACTTCTTGCCAGTTCTAAATATGGATCTGGCACACATATTCACAGAGACATGAATACTCAAGAGCTGTGCGTCTGGGGATTAAAAACATACGGCAAAATGCAAGATCAATAGATCATACATGCATACAAATAAGGCCTTTATTTAAAGTACATTATTAACAATGTATGTGTAAAAACACATATCAGAAAACCCATTGCCTGATAAGTGCAGAGAGAAAAACATACACATACTTCAAGTCACAATAATGCTTTTGAGGACACAATATCACCCTCCTCATGAGCAATCACTCCAGACACTCAACCGTTTATTCCAAGCTGGTAGGGACATCAATCAAATACAGATGTTTTTGTCTGTGAAACTGCATGCTATAGGTGATCAGTCAGAAGGACTATTACTTTGTCCAGACTTAATAAAAAAAGGTCCAAACTATTTTAAATTATTTTATAGTGCATGATTCATTGATAGTTTTAATATTTAGTAAAATATTAATTCCTGATTAAAGTTCTACAAACTTTCAGTTCGCACTGTTTTATCTTGCTGGTTCAGCCAATATTTTCTCTGCACTGCTGTCTTTTTAAAAGAAGTGAAGTGACATGTGGCCAAGTATGGTGACCCATACTAGGAATTAGTGATCTGCATTTATCCCATCCAAAGTGCACACACACAGCAGTGAACACACACACACCGTGAACACACACCCGGAGCAGTGGGCAGCCATTTATGCTGCGGTGCCCGGGGAGCAGTTGGGGGTTCGGTGACTCTCTAACCATTAGGCCACGACTTCCCCCTTTTAGAGAATAGTGCAATGGAGAGCATTTAAACGCCTCTGATATGCCCACGTTGTTTGTGGGATAGTGAATGCATCCAGCATTGGCAAAGCTTAAAGGGGTCATATGATGCGATTTCAATTTTTCCTTTCTCTTTGGAGTGTTACAAGCTC
>NW_015552547.1:565982-576386 GCF_001515605.1 Sinocyclocheilus anshuiensis
TGTGGGAAGATTTGCATAACGCCGCCCAAATGTTCACGCAAAGAAAGAAGGCGTAACTTTTATTCTCGCTGTAGTATTGTTGTTGCCGCCGCCATGTCGTGAAGGCGCTGTGTGTTTCGTTATGAAAGCGACACTACTTTGTTTGGCCTTCCGAAAGAGGACGATATCTACTTCGTCATGCATGGAGCTGATCCGTGCTGGTTGCTGAGGAAATACAACAACTTTGCGCTGTGGATCACCGGATCGGCTTTCACCGTGTAATGTTTTTGTCTCGTCGCTCCGGCCGGACAGGGCATCACAATATGGTAAGGGGCTTGAGGTATTCGGCCAATCACAGCACACCTCGCATTTTCAAACCGATGAGCTTTGTAAAAATCGACGCGTTTCAGAAAGGCGGGGCATAGAGGAGAAACAATAATGTACAGTATGTGGAAAATAATGTGTTTTTTGAACCTTAAACCGCATAAACACATTTCATTACACCAAATACACAAAATAATGTTATTTTTAGCAACGTCATATAACCCCTTTAAAGGGTTAGATTACCCAAAAGTGAAAATTTTGTAGAATACAAAAGAAGATATTTTGAAAAATGTGTCTGTACTTTTGTTCAGTAAACAAAACAAGATCGGACCCCACTGAATTGCTTGTTTGGACGACACAAACAGTTATAAAATATATTTTTTCTGTGTGTTTCACAGAAGAAAGAAAGTCAAACAGGTTCGGAACCTCAATACTGTGAGATAATGATGAGAAAATTTTAATTTTTGGGAGAACTACCCCTTTAATCACACACACAACTGAGCCCCTAATATATGTATATTACACATTTAAGTTTATTACATTCTGTGATGGCTAAAATATTGGTAAAAAATTTTCAGTAATCTCTTGACATTTAAAGACATGTTCCTATTGCCATAGCCAAATCAACACTCATGTTTCAGACCACCCCTTGCTCTCTTTAACTCTCGACTCTTGGCTTCCTGTCTCATTAAATGTGAATTCACTGAACACTTTTCTAACCTCAACCAGCTGCTGATAAAGTCTTTGTGTTTCTGCAGGCTTTCTTGCCAAATCTTGCCAGGTCACACTGACCTTCTATCTCCTGCCAATAAAATCTCTCAAACTCTCAGAAATAAGATGACCTGCCCTTTATCTGAAGTTCATAAATTTATTAAAGGGAAAAATAATACGTGAATCTCTGTTTTGCGCGTTGATTCTTGACGGGATGGGAAAAAGCATTTGAAAAGTGTTCTCAAACAAACAGACTGCAGACATTACAATCTTCCTCTGTGTCAGCAGTGCAGTTCATGTACAAACAGCTCATAAATCAGTACGGGAGACCAGATGCAATAGTGATGCTCTAAAACAGATCTTCAAAAATAAACAACCTAGTGAGTGATGACAGGTTCATGCTCAGTTAAGTTAACAAATGCGATCATGTCACAAAAAAGGTTCTAATGCATAAATGTGATTTTAGGAATGTCCAGTAAGATTCCTCTTGGGGTCCTGCATCAGAAACTGCCACTGAGATGAATGAAAATGCAAACAGGCTGCTCTTTTTTAGGTACTATATAGACCATGGTAGCTACTGTACAAAACATCATTATGGCTGTGAGAATGGGGCCAATTGTGACACTAATTTCGCATTACATCACTTGACCATCAGTGGATCCTCTGCAGTGAATGGGTGCCGTCAGAATAAGAGTCCAAACAGCTGATAAAAACATCACAATAATCCACAAGTAATCCACACGACTCCAGTCCATCAATTAACGTCTTGTGAAGCGAAAATTCTAAATCATTAGAAATTTTTTGGACTGTTTTCACTTGATCTGTGCATATTTCTCTCCTGATTTTTATTTTGACAATTTTTTCATTGTGGAGAAAGCAATATTATGGGTAGAGAACTCATATTAAAAACATCTTAATGATGCATTTACTATAAACATGCAGCTTTTCACTTCACAAGACGTTAATTGATAGATTGGAGTTTCAAAGCAGAAGATCCATTGGTGAGCAAGTGATGTAATGTGAAATTTCTCAAAAAAAGTTCAGACGAAGAAACAAACTCATCTATATACTGGCTGACCTGAGGGTGAGTACATTTTCAGCATAGTTTTTTTTTTTGGTTGAACTAATTGCGAAAAAATGACTCAATGTGTAATGAACATCATTTAATTAATTATCTAGTTGAGGACTTATCAGCTGATTAGCATATTTTAGTCAAAGGTTTTAACCCATTCCACAAAATTATAGCGTAGATTCCACTTAGACTTGTGCATAAGTACACATTACATCTGACAGATAAAAGAGTCAGTACCATACAAAAGTGAAAATTATTCAATATTTTATTCAGCCGAGTTGAATCAATGATATCATTGAAGGTTTGTTCTAATGTAACTGGGTGTATTGCAATTACAAACAATTACAATTGCCTGTTACAATCACCACTGTTAATAGCAGAGATGGCAGGTTTAAAGTACCTAGAGTTAAGAAAATAAGTGTGTTATAGAGTATGTGTGTAAGACAGCGCATTTAAAGAGAATAATTTAGTACCCCACTGCTTTTAAATCTACTGTAATTGTCAGGTTAGTGAGAACAGGAGTTGACAGATGGTACAAAGAACAAAGGTGATACATTGAGCCTGGTTTAAACCCCTAAAGCAGTTAAATTCACACAAATGATCCAGTGATAACACAAGCATCTAAACGTGAACACTATTTCAGCTGGCACACACACAGACACGCGTGTGTTTCAAATCGATTCGTTCCCTCAAGGCTCCGAAGGCAATCATAAGGTGGTGAATGGCAACCCTGGCACTTTCCAAACCCGTCCAATTCACTTTCGTCAATCACCTCAGCGCACTCTTTCGCCTTCTCTGCTTATTTATGTCCAATCACAAGGGACACAGACGTGACATAAGATTCTAAATGCACGGTCCCGACCAGGTCGCTGTGACTTAACTTTGTTCAAGTACAACAAAACCATCTGACCTTTCAACCTATTTTCTGTCTTTTTCCTCATCACTTTCCCTCCTGGAGAGCGATAACCGTGGGTATAAAGCACTTTTCACCCATCATATTTCAGTGATCTGATTGGCTCCATTGATTTTCTAGAAGATCACACTGGTAACCTTGTTAACTTGTCAGGAAACATTTATACAAACACAAAATGTGAGCAAATGCACATACACATGCTATTTGACTCTGAGAACGAATCCATCAATAATATGTATAGCTTGTAAAGTAGTAAGAAATTTTAATTACCCTATATGCTAGTTTATTAGCAACAGCCCTTCAATTTACCTGAATGGGGAAACAACAAAATCTCGAAAGTTGGTAGCTAAATTTATGTTTCATAAAGTGAAATCAGCAAAAAACTGTGGCAAAAATGGAAGCATTATTTATTTTATTAAGCTGAAATCTTGCTAAAAACCTACAGTTATTTTCTAGTACTCCAACTCTGACCCATACAAAGAGCCGTAGGCAGATGGTCATAAATATGGAGGCTACGAGGAAAAAAAAGTCAGGTGACTGAAACAGATGAATAGAATGAAATGCTAAAGAGTACATTAATGCTGGACAGTGTGTAGAGGACCCACGATTTAGTCTGAGTGTGTGTGTGTGTCCGCACTCCTGCTGTCACTCATTCTAACTGAATATGAAGGCCAGCACTAAACAGCGGCTAATGGAAGCTGACAAGCAAAAGCTTACTGCTGTCTGAACCAGCCAGTAACACGCACACATATACAGGCTCACTTGCCTGTGACACTCTCACATTCAGAATGTGTCTTGGTTCAATAGAGACCAGCCTTTATTCAGGAGCAGCGTTTGCACATGGTTATTCCAGTAGCAGCAGCTTGTGAGGGTGCGAATCTACAGCAGGTCTGAACCAGCAGCGTTCAACCCAGTGCTGTGAGAGTCACAGAGGTGTGAGAGAGGTGCCAGAGAGATGGTGAGTGTTATAAAACAGTGGAAATGTGAAAAAAAAAAAATGAATGAATGAGCGCATAAGGAGATTTTATGTCAACAGAATTGATTTTCATAAAACTAACAGATTAATTTTTTTTATATGCACATTAAAATTTATAATCCATTTATGGCTTTATCATTTACTTTTGGTATTGTTAAAAACATTTTTATGCATTTTTTTTTTTTTTGCCCAGACCCGGACCTTTCAGTCTTAAACCATGAAAATCTATCATGAATTTTAATTTAAATGTACTTTACAACGCTATAAACATGCTTTTTTAATCTAATCTATTTATAGACTTTACAGATATTAATTCTGAAGTGCACAATACTAATAACATGCAATTCAACGCATATTATTCAGTATCTACTTTCCTCATCTTCAAACATTCGATAATCTTTAATTCTATTATATGCATTTTTTGTTAAATTGTCATATAAATGTTACCTGTAAATTTTACTGTCAGCAAATAATTGTTTAGCATGTACGGACAAACACCAAATGTATTATAGACAAAACTTTTAACCAATTTGTACTAAAGTATACTGTATAAGCAAGTGTACTGAAGTTTAGAAAAATAAATGTCAAGTGCATTAATGCACACAGTATATAATAGTATAGTATATATTATAAACACATTTAAAATACATTAACAAACGTACTTTTGGACCACACACTTCGGCTGAAACTGGAATAAATTATTTTATATGGGCTTTAATATATTATTCAACACATCTACATAAGCATACTTTTTTGAAGAACTACAAAAATAATGAATAAAGGGGACATCGGATGAAATTTTCATTTGTTTAGCTTTTAGTTGGCATGTCTGCCAGCTCAGGAAAGCTGAAAAGAAAACACACAGCCAGTTTGTTATGAGCTGTCTGAGTCTGAAACTGTTTCAATTTGTGTCCGGTTTCTACGTAGCTAGCTATTTGAATAAGACCAGCTCTGAGCCATATATGGAGTCCAATGCAGCAATTCACACCATGTAAGCAAGGTGGGGTGAGCAGTAGCTTATTATCATTTAAAGAGACATGCATCGAAATGGGTCGCTGTAAAAAGGGTGTTGTTTTACACCAGTGTTTCCCAACCGGGGTGCCATCTGTCGAGAGCAGGGGTGCCGTGTAAATGTGTTCAGATAATAACAGCTTTCTAGGACTAACCATTATTTGGATAATTGGTAAAAAAATTAAATAAAATTGTAATATCTTACCCCTACTGTTAGACCTACCTGAAAAACAAAAAAGCAATTAATTTAATTCGAAGGCCTGTCGTTATTTTTTATTTGTGCTATCATTATTAATTAAAAAAAATAAAATTAATTTGTTCTTCTTTTTGCCGCGACTAAAAAAAGGTTGGGAAACACTGTTTTACACGACCATTGAGGAATTTGAATTCTTTCCCCGCCAATGACGAGTTATCTCGTCTTTTAGAAGACAACGCTTCCCCGCCAAAGACGAGTTTTTATGGCTTTTCATGTTTTCACTGTTATACACTCGGGGACGCTATTACACATCTTCTGAACGAGTACAAAACCTCCCGAACAAAAACACACGTGAACAGGACGGAGACTATACTTTTCAAATGATCATATCGAAGTTAGAAATTCAAATATTGTGACAAAATTAATTTTGTAGGGTGCCACAAGTTTGTTAAAATTTCCAAAGGATGCCGCGACTAAAAAAAGGTTGGGAAACACTGTTTTACACGACCATTGAGGAATTTGAATTCTTTCCCCGCCAATGACGAGTTATCTCGTCTTTTAGAAGACAACGCTTCCCCGCCAAAGACGAGTTTTTATGGCTTTTCATGTTTTCACTGTTATACACTCGGGGACGCTATTACACATCTTCTGAACGAGTACAAAACCTCCCGAACAAAAACACACATGAACAGGACGGAGAGACGAGCGATCTCTTATGTAAACAGATGCATATGAAAAATAATGTGATCATCAGCAATGGCAGCATATAAATGAAAACTGCATAATGTTACGGAGTAAAATGTTGAACCAGGAAGTGGTATATGTCTGTACAAGCTTTGGAGGTGTTGATAGAAGTGATTTACTGGATTTATGCTTTGATAATCGTACTGAATATTACCCAGATGTAGTTTTTGATAAAAATGAGATTTTCTCACCTTTTTGCTCAAAATTATGCATTTTTATGAAACCTACCTATATTCAAGTGTTGATAAAAAAAGAATGCTTTACGCTAGAATAAAACTCTGATAAGAGGCTCTGATCTTTATTTTGGTGTATTGCATATTCAAATATTCATACAGCAAATTATTCTGGAGGCCATCAAATTTGAGTGAAAATCATGAAAATCGCTGGCGGTGGCTGGCAACTTTTTTCAAAAATGCTGGCGGGGAAAGAGTTAACCAAAGTATGCTACAGACATTTCATGAAGACACAAAAGAATCATACCAACTTGTGGAAAATGGGCATCCGATGTCGCCTTTAAGTAAAACTTGTTTACACTTTATTAAAAGTGCATTTAAGTGTGCTAAGAAACAGTCATGAAAGTCTTCTCTCTTTAATCACATAAAAGTAATACGATATTATCTGCAAGTACATCTTTTAAAAAGTGTACTTTTAGAATTTAAAGTATACTAAAAGTGCACATTCAGTACAATTAGGCACACTGATTTAAAAAAACATTTATTCTTATCAATGCTGAAAAGAGTTGCTTAATATTTTTGTGTATGTAATTTTTGATCAATTGAATGCATAATTGCTTAATAATAGTACCGATTTCTTTCAAAAGACAAAACTTTTAAACAGTATATTGTTCCTAATATCATACTGTATATGAAGTGCACTTTTGTGTGAAAAATGTAGAGTATTTACAATTAGTCTCTCTCATTTATGTCTTTGGGATTAAATTAGTTTTAGCAAAACAAAAGAGTTTGCTATTGTATTCCAAAAATATTACAGTTTAAATTGTAATTTCTATCACAGAATGTTGTCTAATAAAATATATAATTTGTGATGGTGTAGAAATGACATTTATTTATTTGGAAGAATTACAGTTAAAAAAAACAGAATTCTATAATAATTCTGTAGGGACATATCTAACAAGAAACAGTGTGTGTTTAAAAAAAAAAAAGATTATTAAGTCCACAGGGCCAAACGTGGCCATAGTTGAAGAAACACCTGTAAATAGGGAGAGATGGAAAAAGAGAGAAGAAAAGAGAGCGCACACACGTGAGAGAGAAAGACAGACACAGATGAATGAATCTGGGGTTTGGGGACGTTAGCTACCGAAAACAGAGGGGATAAAGGAACACAAAAGGGGAAAAGGAAACGACAAACAGGTGAGATAGGAGGAGCAAAAGGAGACAGATGTTGCTGTGGTGATTTGGATAGACGGGTGGCTATTAATGTTTGAGACGAGGGGAGCGGAAGTAAAGCAGACAATGAGAGGATGATGGATGAGGAGGAGGAGTGGGACGGAAAAGTACAACAAGCGGAGAGAGAGCATGAACAACACGATTTCCTGGTGAGGGACACTGAAAGAAAGAGAGAGAGTGTTGTGAATGTACTCTGACAGGCTGTCATAACAGCCACGGGCCTGGACGTGTCAGCCAGGGTGAGAGTGCATGGAAAAGAAGGATAGAGGGAAGGAATGAACGAAGGACTGCGCCAGAACTCCAGAGACTACATGGTACTTTGTTCTGTCTGGTCAGTAAACACGTCCTGCCCTTGTCATGAAATCTGTTCAACGGTTGAGCTCGAGCGAATTTCCTGTGAGGTATTCATTGTGGACTGATCTTTTGACTGGGAAAAATGGAATGTTCCTGATTACCATCTTTAATAAAGCATAGGTATGAGTGTCATCAGTTAAAACAGTGACGACTCTAATGAAATGACCTATTAGTTATTCAGCTCTCTGAAATACTCCATTCTGATTGGCCAATCGCAGCACTTAGAGGTTAAACATTGGAAAGAAAAACTTGCTAACTATGACATCACTAGCTAACGGTACATTATTCCTAATGCATATCCCAAACTAATTTATTTGTATACAGCTTTTGTCACAATGTTATGTGTGTTAGTGTGAGAAACATGTCTTTAAAAAAAAGACGTTTCCTGCATGCATTGTATGCTGAATTGTTTTCAACCTATCATTCTGCTGGACATTTCATTTTATTGTGATTGCATGAGTGGACAATAAGTTGTTTGATCAAATTATGCTCAGCGGGTACTGAGAGTTCTGTGCCGTGACTCACCCTTTAGGAAGTGTTTCACACACAGCGAGCGGCTACATGAATTCTTCCACAGTTTTCTTACTTTTCGTAAGATACCAGTGAAGTATATACTGCACTGGTAATGGTAAAGTATAAACTTTTAAATTTGAAGTTAGCCAGTACACTAGCATGCAAGCATGTTACATACAACCTTGTCAAAAAAAATTGCATTTTGATAAGCTCTTTGTCACACAAATTAATTACATAAGTGATTGTACAGTAATGTAGTCATGAAAATACATCATGTTACACTAAATTACATTTTAATACACTAAAATCTACTTTTCAGGATTTGTATATATATATATATATATATATATACAGTATATATAAAGTGAAGTGAAAAGTGACGTGACATGTGGCCAAGTATGGTGACCCATACTTGGAATTAGTGCTCTGCATTTAACCCATCCTAAGTGCACACACACAGCAGTGAACACACACCCGGAGCAGTCTCCAGTCTATATACTTCCATGAGCTATTTTTTATACAGTGTATACAGTGGTGGGTTCAAAATTTGTGGTCCCTCCCTGACCGCACTGAAGTACAGATTAAATTTAGGTTTGTAAAATTACAGTTATATTTGGATTGATTAGAACAAGAAATTCCTCACATTCAAAGCAGAAATGTTGCCACAAGACTAACTGGACCCATGAATTTATCCAATGACCTAAAAATCCCGGGACTGACAGTTGCGAATTTAAGAATGAAGTTAACCAATTAAATGTGTCAAGTTTGTTTGAGCACTTAAAATGTTTGAAAGGAATGATTGCGCCGTCATATTACTATGGAAAAAAAAAAAAATCTAGTTTTATGTTGAAAAGTGTCTGTGAATTGTCCCAAAACTGTCTGTCCCTACTGCTTTTTGAAACAGTGACACCAAAGGCATTACCTATTGAGGTTCAGCGTAAGGTAATCCTACAAAATGACAACATTAGTTTAGAGTGACAGTTCTCGGGTTGACACACTCTGTAATTTTCTTCACAAGAGTAATTTCAGCAGTATTGTTGAAGTGAAGTGCTGGGTGCCGAACTCCAAGCTTCATATTGAATAATACATCATATGAATTTATGCATACATAAAAAGTATGCTAGAAAGCAAATACAGCGTGAAGCAGCTAAATGAAATGAAACTGGTGTGTAGATACGAATGAGAATGACAGAAAAAACGATTGTGTAAATGTGGAAAGGTATAGAATGGGCGAGAGAGACAAAAGAAAGACGAGGTAAATCTATATCTCTAATTCAGAACAGTATATAGTGCCGTACAGTTATAAAATGTATCAAATGAGACAGCTAAGCAAAGGCGAACCAATATTTCTGTAATTTCCTCCTTCCATACTTCGTGTATTTCTTTAGCCGCATGTAGATCTTTGATTTAATCTGTAACTGTTCTGCTAGTTCTGCATTCCACATGAAAAATTCAAAATTTGGTACAAATCCAGACTGATTAAACAAAAGCAAACCTCAACGTGAAGCCAGAGAAACCGCTGGCGGGAATGAAAAGACACTGCGGAAGACCATCCATTCAAGGAATGCAGCCAAACTGTCAGCTTGCAAGAGCGTCTTAATTGGGCTCACACAAACACACAGTCAGCCAGCCAGGACTCCCATGTCTCCAGTTATGAAAGTCTCATATCTGAGGTTACGCCTTTGGACTTTTTGGATATTTTTCTGCCTCAGATATTACAAATTACCTTTGATCAATCCAAAAAAGTCTTATTTTACTTCTGCATATCAGATAAAAAGATTTTCTTGATATCATCAGTGTTTCTTGTGTCCACACACACACACACACACACACACACACACACACACACACACACACACACACATTTTACAAAACAACAAAAATTAATTATTTAAATTATTTATTAAAAATAATTATAATTGTCTTAATTTAAAAAAATAAATAAATAATTCAACCCAAGACTAACTCAGCAGGGCATTTGGCAAACAGATCAGAATAGAATGGCAAAGTGGACAGGGAACTCATGGCTACAGTGCTGCCATGTTTGAGTTAATAAAGCTCTCATTGTTGAATTTAACTCACATTGATTGTGTGAACAAGGCTGTGATTACATTATGACTTCTTTACGTGAGTAAACACAGCTCAGTGTGGTACCCTCAGTGGAGGGAAACATTTGAGAATTAAGCAGCCAGTTTCCTGCATGTT
>NW_015552547.1:577300-577757 GCF_001515605.1 Sinocyclocheilus anshuiensis
GATAGGGGGGCTGAAACCCACCTAAAAAGGGTTTAGAACCACCCCTGGTATAGCGTGCGTAATTATACTGAAACATAAATATATAACCAGTTTGCCTGATTCAATGTGATGGCTGAGCCTGTTTCTGAGATAACAACATGCCAATCTGTGGTTGGATTTCTGACACGGCTAATCGTAAATCATCTTACACTGTCAATAAGCGTGACTGATACTCGAGCCAACTCTGCTCTAACTGTCGACTAGCAGTGGGAGTCAGATTGCCCCCTAGTGGATGGCTAAAGATTTGTTAACTCATATTCATAAATTCTCAAGGGAACGTCTCTGAATGAACTGATGCTCGCGCCCACCTTGACAGGTGCTGGCGCCCTCAACCTCAATGAGTCAGGGTGCACCATTCGGAATCTATCTATCTATCTATCTATCTATCTATCTATCTATCTATCTATCCGTCCATCCA
>NW_015552547.1:580085-588826 GCF_001515605.1 Sinocyclocheilus anshuiensis
TCCACCCTCTATCCGTCTGTCTGTCTGTCTGTCTGTCTGTCTATCTATCTATCTATCTATCTATCTATCCGTCCATCCATCCATCTACCCGTCTGTCTGTCTGTCTGTCTGTTTTCTTTTTTTCCTGTGAAATAATCAGTGCTTATCATTTCAAGCAATTAACTAATTAATTAACACCAAGGTTGTTTCAGTAAGCTAACGTAGAAGCATCACGATGAGCTGAGCAGGCTTGAATAATTACAATTAGAGGTAGATGAATTAAAAAAGAAAACAAATGAGATCAGACTGGACTTATAAAGCCAAACATCTCATTGCTGATTCTAGCCGGTCTCTGTCTCCTCTAAACTGTTTGTATGCAGAAGCCGCAGGCTAGAATTCATTATCAAAAAAGCTACTCTGTCTGCATTAAGGATGGGAAAAACAAACACATGTTGATTTCAAATCATATACTAGCGCTTCTAGCACCATCCTGTCCAATCCCACATTGACACGGGGGCTCCGGAACACCTGATTGGCTCAGCACTAGAGGTGTGCAGCTTCCAAAGCCTTCGATTAGTCTCCGAGTTCTGACTAAGGAACACTGCTGTTAGATACTTCAGCGATGTCTGAAGAAGAGTGAAACAAGGAGTACGCCTTGCTGAGCACCACAAACCAAAGAGGACGGGTCAGGTGTAAACACGTCCCCCACCTAAATTCTTCTTTCTATAGAAAAGCATTGCTGGAATAAATAAGTACTGATAATAGCGGTGGAGGTCTTTGTCTCTGCTCAGCAGAGTGTGGGAGGTTTATTAAACACTCAGTGCAAGACAGTGGAATGAAAGGAGACTGACAGAGATATCACCATCCCCTGAGGCTGCAAGACCAGCGTGAAAACACGCTGACAGGAAATGGGCTGCTTCCCCAGAATGCACCAGTTAATTGGTTAATGAGTTAATGAGTTAATTAGCATGAACAACTTGCAAACGTGGAATTTTGCACCGAATGTAGGGTAGGGGTGCTAGGGCACATGGGTATGCAGTCTTACATGTTTAAACACACGCAATATGGCATATGCAAACCTGATTACGCCAAATTGCAGCCTGAAATGAACCTTAAACCACCCCCTCTCTCCCCATATGCTACTTTCCATCAGTCATCCATGCGATGTGTGTGTGTGTTTAACCTGCAGTAATTGTGGCTTTGTGCAATCCCTTCCGATCTAATTTGCATGCGAGGAAAATGGGAGCTGAGGGAGGGGCAGCAGCTGATCTCCACAGTTATGACCTTAAAATGGAGAGAGATGGCGGATATCGAGGCACAAAGCCAAGAAAAACAGAGGGAGGAGAAAATGGACATTTCCGGATCATTTTATAAATGTAAAGAGCGGGTGACATGAAATACTTTTTGGGGAGACATGGGATATTTATACTAACTAGGGCAGGCAAAAGGGTGATTAAAAAGTTACTTTTTTCTTATACGTTTATATAAATTACAACCTAAAATCTTGATAATAAAATATCATGGACATGTTGTGTCAACTATGCATTATATAGAGTGGCCACAAAAAGAAACAAAATGCTGTCATTGCAACTGATGCAAAATATCAAGATAAAATAAACCTTGCTTGAGTTTATTGTAATTGCTTTTAACCAACTTGCCTTTAAAATGATTTTTAGTGGCTGTTCACTTCCAAGTTCGTAAAATTAGTAGCTCATCACATTAACTATGGAGATGGGGACAACTATAGAAACTTTTCCCAAGTCTGATATTTAGAAAGTTTCCAAATACCTTTGTCTTAAAGGAATAGTTCATCATATAGCTATCATATGTCTCAGAGAACACTGAATATAGAGCATGAGTCATGCCACTTTTATTGTGTTTTTGTCACTATGGAACTTGACAGTCCCAGTTCTCATTCACGTTCCTTATATGATAAAGAACGGCTAGGAAATGTTTTAAAAATAAACCTTTTGTGTTCTGTGAAAAAGAGAAAGTCATGCAGGTTTGGAACAACATAAGGGTGAGTAAATCATGACATCGATTTTGTGTGCACTACTCTTTCAATTGTAAAATATGAATCGTTTTATAATTTTAAACCTAACCAAAACATCCTTTTGTCAAATGTTTTACTTTTCCAATCAATTCTTGGGGCTGCTGTATACATCATTTTACCTTTCTTTCTACAGGCTGATAAAAGGCTTTGTCTACTGATTCTTCATGTTTTTTTCAGCATGTGCAACCTAGTGGAAGAAAAGAAAGCTTCATCCCTGTCACTTCATCTCCTGCTCCTCCATTTCCACTGTATTCCTTGGGCTTTAAGAAAGGCATCTTTTCCACAAATACACTAATATTTTATTAAAATGCTTTTTTCCTCTCAATTTTACATCTTGCATTCCTGTATGTTTTGTCAGGCAGGGGACGACCCTCAGCTGTCAATCAATCCGGTCACATCCTCCACCTGTCCTTCAGCTTATGCAAATCAGCCTGACAGCCATTATCAATGTCACTGATCCTGCCCTGTGTGTATGTGTAGTTAAAATGCTACAGAGATGTTCAAAACAGAAGAGAAGAGACAAGACGAGATGACAAGAGAGCAGCAGGATTCAAAAAAGCCCAGTTGTGCTGTCCAGAGAGGATGTGACCAGAGGCCATAGCTGCCTATAGTCCAGTCAGTGTGCACTAGAATGGGAAAGGAGACACATCAAGATGTCTCATCTTCTACAGGTCATCCAGCCAAAGACCATTACAGCCATTCATAATCTGGATTCTGATACTGCATATACTAGATAAGTCCTTCCAGAAGCTATGGCCTTTGGCAGGAAAAAAAAACAAAAAAACATATTTATTACAATGCAAATGAAAAAGAGGCTGTAAGAGATAGATGTACAGTCTGTTCAAAAGGCTGCGCTGTTGTGTATACCTTCCCAAAAATTCCAATTAAATGAGCTTAAATTAACTTCATAAAATTGAGAAAAACATTTCCACATAATTAACAGAACTTTCTCTAAACTGACTTGAACAATTCCATTAATATTAATGCAAAATAATGTTTCGGAAACAAGATTAATTGTCTTAACAAGTTCTTGTAAAATATAATAACCCAATTTTAAAATTAAAATTAATCTCTTTTAGTTAACTAATAGTCTCTTTTCAGCACAATGGTAACTTCATATATAACTGAACATTAAACACTAATAAGAGTTTTTCTCAAAATCACATAAAAATCACACCAAATTTTAACATTACAGATCTAGTTGTTAAAAATACTCATGTAGTCCCAATACAAAAGGACTTAATTTACACTTCATTGACTAATTAAAATGGATTAAATGTGATTTGATTAAGTTTTGATAAAAGAACTGTTACATTAGCTCATTGTAATTAATTAAACTTAACATGCAGCAAATATCCAGAAAACATGGGTAGTGTAAATCAGACATGGCCTTGGACAGCATAAGCTACTGAATAGACTGTACAATACTCGCTTTCATTCACAAAAAATGAAATATGCCGTCTACCTTGAATACAGTCCATATACGAGCTCGTTATATACTGTACTCTGTTCCTACCCTCTATAGACTTACATTTTAAAGCTGTGAAATCATTGAAATATAGGCCTGTATGAATGGAATAATTAATATAGGTAAAAAACTGAATAACTACATTTAGTACCATGATATATAAAATGTCAGTTCAATGTACAACCAATCCAGTTAATGTAATACAAATCATCTGAGCAAACCAATTTAAAAACCAATATTTATGGGAGATTTTTTGTTTGAATCCACTATAAAAAGAGAGATAATTTTTAAAAACTCTTTTAAAATAAAGCTATATTAAGCTTATGGACACCATCCTCAACACAACCACAAGCTCTACTTTTCACCATAATGGTAGTACCAAAACATAACAGAAACCTTATTAATCCCACAAAACATTAAACATTAACAGCCCTGTTGGGTTTCTATGTTTTATAGGGACATTCCATAGCCATAATGGTTTTTATACTGTACAAACTTCATTCTGTATGATTTATAAGCTTGTTTCCTCATGGGGACCAAAAAAAAAAGTTATTTATATAATATTTATGGGGATATTTCATCCCCATAACGTAGGGAATACCAGGACTACACACACACAAATTGCACTTAATTTCAACATTTACTATCTATATACACCTGTATGCTTTTATAAAGAAAGCATGAAATGCAGGCTTCCCTCTCTTTGCGTGAGATAAAGACTACTGACATGGAAATGAACAGTTAATCTGATCAGTGTCAGTTACACAATTTTCAAATATTTTGTCTGAAAATTAACAAAATATATTGCTTTTGCTATTTATTTTGGCATATCTATCTCAAACAATCACATAAGTGATATTGAGATTGAATTAAGGTAGTATAGCTTTTTATTAATGTGATACTTATAAAGCCACCAAATTATGTTCTAATATAAATAGCCACGGCAAGGCAAGTTTATTTATATAGCACATTTCATACACAATGGTAATTCAAAGTGCTTTACATAAAAGAAATGAAAAAAAAAAAAAAAGCTGTCTTCTAGCCATGTTTCGTTAAGAAACATAAAATCCAGGTTGTTTGTGGTTATTAAGTCATTGATTAGAAATTATTTATTTTTTAGTGAGCGAATGTTTAAAAATGCTAACTTAATGGCATTGCATTTTGTCTCAACAGCAATATTAGTTTGATGCATAACAGGCCGCAGATTAGATGAGTCAGCCGTACGGCTTGAGAAGGCCTTAGACTTTCTATCACATGATAAAACGGAAATAGAGAAAACTACAAGCACACTGGGTTCCCGCTTGTTCTGTAAACATTTGTGAATGAAACATGGCTGAGCATAGAACACATGCTTTGACATGTTGAGCTTTAGTGCTCATTTGCTCCACATTCTGACTCATATCACCTGATATATCACATGTCAAAAAAAGCTAAAACTGAATTTTGATGACTAATGGAAAGAACAGTGACAATCGAACTCGAAATTAAAAATATATGTATAAAAAATAGCTAGAGTATTGTTTTAGGGTCTGTGTTTATTCTAGATCCCAATACATCTACAAAATCCTCATACGACGACACACTGAATTCAACCGTCAGTCAAACCCAGAGATGGCTGATACATATGGGCCTTGTCTCCTTCTGTACCCACTTAAAATCCAAGGCTGTAATTCCCACAGGTTAAAGCACCTGTCAGGTGGAAAACTCCAACATCCGAACACAGACTCGCTCTATAAGCACAAAAGTTGTGTCAGCTGTTTGAAGCAAAGTTGCTCAAATCCGAGTGAATTCTCTCCTGTTTGTCAGAAGCTTTAGGAAACTTATCTCCAACTATAATGGAGCCATACGTTTCCATAAAGTTATAGAAAACATGTCTAAGGTGTAATACATCCATCAGCGCCGTTAATCTTTTTTTAAATCTCGCTGAGGAAGTTGGAAAACGAGGCAATAGATAATGAAGGGAAAGGGAGAGACTGCAAGAAAATTTGTGATGAGGGCAAAAGAGCAAATAAAAAAGTAACCCAAATAAATGGATGAAACACATGATGAGAAATGTGTTTCTTGCATAATCAGTAATGTGTTTGTGTGTGTGTGTGCAGGAGTGCAACTCACTGCTTCAAGATCAGACCACTTATTTATGTCATCCTTCCATCTCTGTCTCCTTCATTATTTTTCCTCCCTGATCTTTCAATCTCTCACTTTTGATTTTTTTTCCATCTCTTCCTCTCTCCCTCACTCACACTCTTGGAGTCAAGAGGCCTCTGCTTATCTGTTCTGCCTTGGGTTGCTATGGAAACTGCCCGGATGGTCAGGATTTGGAATTTGGCTCTTCGTTCACGTCTTAATATCTCCCTCAACCTTGTCAGGACACACGCTCACACGTAAATAAGACCCCCCCTCTAACTATCAGCACTTCCACCTTCCCCATGAATGTCATTACTCTTCATAAACTTCTAGTTGTTGATTAAATGTCAGTCTGTGTGTGACAGACAGCAGGAGATTTCTATAACAGCACTAAAATTGCAGTTCTAAGCAACACAATACAAATTTCAGCCTTTCGTTCTGCTTTATCTGGTGATGAATCTCATAAAACATGTCAAGAACATGTCCAGGTTATATTTTACCCCAAAATTTAAAGAAAAAGTCAAAGTCATTAAAGTATTCGGTAACACTTCAGTTTAGGGACCAATTCTCACTAGTTGCTTATTAGCATGCCTATTATTAACATATTGGCCGTTTGTTAGTACTTATAAAGCAGATATTCTACAATCCTACCTAATACCAAACTTAACAACTGCCTTCCTAACTATTATGACTTTATTGAGGCAAAAGTAATAGTTAATGGTTTGTTAATGGCAAGAATTGTATTATTTAAAAACATAATAAGGTCCCATTAGTTAACGATAATGCATCAACTAATAATGCATCAACTGACTGTTCACTGTTAATTCATGTTATCTCAGGTTCATTAAATAATACTAACAAATACAACTTTTGATTTAATAGTGTATTAGTAAATGTTCCCTTTCAGTCGGTCACGTTCGACGTACGTCTCTGTTCCCTCCTTCAGGGAACGAGGGTTACATACGTAACCGAGACGTTTTTCAGTGTTCATTTTGGTCACACTTTAGCTTGGGGACCAATTGTTACTGTTAACTATGTATAATCTATGACTTTATTGACCTCAATAAACTCCTAATTAATAGTTAGTGAGGTATTTGTTAAGTTTAGGTATGGGGTCGGGTTAAGGGATCTAAATTATGGTCATGCAGAATAAGCCATTAATATGTGGTTTATAAGAACTAATAAACAGCCAATGCTAAAAAGCAACTAGTTAATAGTGAGAATTGGTTGCTAAACTAAAGTGTTACCTTAATTTTCAATGAAGTATTTAACTAATTTTAACAAATGCAAGTTTATTGTAAAGCGTTCACATTTTTTAAATGTATTTCTACATAATGGTACTGTACTGCTGATTTTATTAATGTGTGACAGCACGATTTTCTGAGATTCAACATATTTTTTCATCCTATTATTATGTTTTAAATGTAGCCTTACAAAAAAGTACTGTACCATAGTTTTGAATGACTGCCATATTTAACATAATACTCCATAGTACTTCAAAGTATAACATAGTGTAAACAATGGTATAATCTTTTACCATGAAGCTTCTCCTTGTCAATATGTAATTTTTTCAAACATCTTTTAAATCTATTTTGTCTTTCCCACTCTCCTCCTCCAAAAATCCAGTGTTTAATTTTACATTTTCTCCATCTCTGTCTCTCTTTCAGCAAAGCCAAGGTCAAGCTCTTAATGACTTTGCGAGCACCTGATTTATCCATTACATATTTAACAAAGGGAGATGAATTCCCTTCAGAATGCAGTCCAGACTAAGAGAGAGCAAGAGACAAACAGAAATGAGAGAATGATCCAGCTAGATAACAGACAAATAAGAACAAGAGTGAATGCTTGAATAAAACATCCACTGGATTTTAGAAATGTCTTTTTGTATAGGTACTGATATGATATCCAGTGTGTGATGCTTAGAGTCGAGACACCATTTTCCCCGTCAGCCACAGAAAGACGCAGTGCAAGTGGTAAGCCAAAATCATTGCCGCCACGGCAACCGCTGTCACGGTAACAGGGGATGCTGTGAAAAAAAACAGCCACATGGCTGTGTTGGGGAATATGAAGATGGCACTTCTACCTGCAGCTCACCACTCACCAGAGCAAAAACAGAGTATAGCAGGAGGGGAAAAAGATGTATGAACAAGTGATGGTGTCAAAGCAATGATGAATGCTGGTGTAGTCTACTTAGGCTTTCTTCAGAAAAAACAGCAGCAGGGTAAGAAAAGACAGGCAGAACTTCCTGAAAGGCTAAAGAGAGAGAAAGACATGTATGTAAATAAGGAATTTATAACTATCGCTTCTTTTCCCCCAAAGCCCTTTCACTATGTGTGTCTGTGTGTTTGTGCAAGAGAAATAATATGTGACAGATGTTATAAAAATAATGAACTCTAGTTTAGCTAAATTGGATCCAAGAGGGTTTCCAATGCACACACAAACATAGACACTCAATACTAACAATAACAGGCATTCAGACATAAATATGAGCGAAACTGAGCTATAGCTGAGCTAACGGACTTGTGGGTCAGTCGTCAAAACCAATTTAAACAAATCACATACAAAGAAATAAAAGGAGATTTAAAGTTCTGTCATCCTTAGACTGGTTCTTGTAGCTTTTAGCTGTGCAACTCAACTACTAATTTTGAATATTCACTGAATATTATGTTAATACAGTACAGGCAAGCCAGTAAAATCACATAAAAATGCAATCTAATGTTATATACTCCATAAAAAATACAAATGAAGTTAATCCCAGGTTCAAATACAAGACTGCCAGATCAAACTGAAGTTATACTCTATAACACTTTGTAATAAGGTTAAATTGCTAACCACTAGTTAATGCATTAAGAATCATAAATTAACAATGCAAAACAATACAGTACAGGCCAAATGAATAGCACAAGTGAAATCACATAGAATTACAATAAATTGTTACATACTCCATAAAAATCTATTATAGAAATAACATTAATCCAGGATTGAACAATGAGACTGCCTGATCTAATTGAAGTTTCACCTTGTAACACTTTAAAATAAATATTTATCGGTAAGTATTTTAATATTTATTACTAGGTAATGCATTAAGAATCATGAACTAACAATGAAAACCTTTTT
>NW_015552547.1:588975-592053 GCF_001515605.1 Sinocyclocheilus anshuiensis
TCCATTCATAATAGTTCAACTTAATGTTAATTAACATTAATTAATGGTAATCCACAATAGGAAGGCATAAACACACGTACACATTGACGAGACCGGACAAAGAAACACTGAACATAATACAACTTATAAGGTAGAGTAAATAAGGATAATTGATAAGACACACCTGAACATAATGACACAATTAGAATGGATGGAAAGGATGGAAACTAGGTCACACTAAGCACATGGGGAAGGAAACACAACAAACAGTACATTGGGGTGTGACAGTTCGCCCCCCTCCCGGAAGGCGCGACCTCGCACTGCAGAGAAAAAGGGCAGACACATACTGGAGGAGGTTCCGGCGAAGGATGGACACCCAGGAGGAGGATGACAACCAGAGTCCAGGGTGGAGATGGAGGAAGGAGCCAGGGAGGAGATAGGCGGAAGCAGAAGGAGCCAGGAGGAACCCAGGCCACAGCCATGATGGCGGCCCACAGTGGAGCCGATGAAGGGAGGAGCCATGGTGGAGGAAGGGGTGACGACTCCAGGGGGCCGACCAACGGCGGCGGAGCAAGTGGTGGAGAAGCCCGAGGCGGAGACGGACAGCTGATGAGCCAGGGCGACACCAAGGATCCGGAGGGCCAAGGCAGAGCAGATGGCTCCGGCGACCGAGGCGGGGATCCGGAAGGCCGCGGTGGAGCCGGAGCGACTGAGGACCGAGGTGGAGCTGGAGGGAAGGAGGAGCCTGACAGAGCTGGTGGACTGACGGGCCACGGCGGAGAGGAGGGAACTAGGAGCCATGGTTGAGCCGCTGGGTTGAAGGGCCGAGGCGGAGTCCGGGACTTAAGAGGCTGGAGGCGGTGACAAGGGATCCTCCAGCCACGACGCCGATGGAGAGTGACAGACCCACGGCGAATCCAGCGCACAGATGGTGGGCTGAGGGTGAGCAGAGGGGCTGACATGAACCAGCGGTGGCGAAGCTGGAGCAGCAGGGATGACAGGAAGAGGCAGGAAAGGGAGGGTGTGTGGGAATTTGTGAGCAACAGTTTTTTTTCAGGGATGGTGTGTGCTGCCCACACACACCAGATTGTGACTCCCAACACCAGGAGCGCAGCGGACAGGGGATCGACCTCCGTGGTCGCTATCCCACTGGCAGACAGTTTAGGGCAGACAAATAATTCTGGGCAGACAGATAGTTCTGGGCAGGCAGAGAGTTCAGATGAAGGCAGGAGAAGAGGAGGCATGTCTGCATATATTTCTGAATCACAGTCCACTGAACTCAGCTCACCCTCAGCCATGGTGCAGGGGGCGGAGCTTCCCGCCACGCTCTCGCTGTCCATGGCGAGCTCCCCTGTAACGGGCTCTGTAGCCGGCTCTCACACCTGGTCTGACGACACAGGCTCTGGCTCTGGGGCGATCCTCAGCACTGTCACTCTCTCTGGCGATGGCTCGTCGGTTCTGGTGATGTATTCCTCCAGGGGACGGCCGTCTTGATAAACAGAACATAAACGATCGATGGGATCCATGGGAAAAAACCTCAAAAGAAAACATTATTTAAAATAAAATGCAAGGTAAATCGCTGCTATACTTTGTTCTTGGTCTGGTCTTCTGTCACGGTATGGTGTGGGAGAAACGCACAAAGATGAAGAAGATGAGGGTAAATCGTCTTTAATAATCCACATAAGGTAATCCACAATAGGAAGGCATAAACACACGTACACGTTGACAAGAGCGGACAAAGAAACACTGAACAGAATACAACTTATAAGTCAGAGTAAATGAGGATAATTGATAAGACACACCTGAACATAATGACACAATTAGACAAGGACGGAAACTCGGTCACACTAAGCACATGGGGAAGGAAACACAACAAACAGTCCATGGGGGTGTGACATCATTCATGTTACCTAATGCACTGCCTAATATTAACAAATTCAAACTTTTTCAAGTGTTAATGATTACTTAATATAAACAATGTTTTTTACTGACTTTAATTTAAAAGTGCTTATTTTTTCATTGTGATTATTGCTATTTAAGATATATCAGAATATTGTGAAAATTTATTGATTCAATGGTTGTGACAGGCCAGTAGCTGCTTTGAAATCCCAGTTCGTCCCTAAGACACTTGGCAAAGCCAGTCAGACGACTATAGGGTATACATGACCCTGGACAGTAAGCATAACACTATGTTTATAACAAAAGATCTCCGGCAGCTAGCTAGAAGTATTAAAAATATCTTCCAATATATAATCTTCAAATGATCAAGACGACTTTCAAATGACCCATGCAACTATATGACCTTTAAATGAAAGAATTATGCAATCTTCCTAAAGTCTAAAAATGAAATCTAATTCTTTCAGTTGGATATGGTTTGACTATAAATTGAGTCCATAACTCCAATGAGCAAAGCATCTCTGACTGAACAAGTGACAGACTGTGTGCAGGCCAATGGTTTTATCTAAATTATAGTTTGAGTCACGTCACTCATTCTCATTTCAGATGACGGCCCACGATGATAGAGGATCTGCAATTCCTTGAATCACTGTCGCCTCAGTGCTCATATTGCTGGCCCACATCCAGGCTCATGATAGAAGCTGATAGTGGAGAGGAGGGGCGTGACGACGGAACACTGCTGCCAGTGCATGATGAGATGTGCTGATGTTAATTGTGTCCTGTCATTGCTGCTATAAATCCTGCATCACATCTCTCCTTTGTGGAGACTTGCATGCACCAGGTGTCCTTGAGGTCCAGGTAAGGCATGACTCTAACATAATGACTTAAAATAAAGCTGGCTTTTTAAAGGGGTCATATAATGCAATTTCAAGTTTTCCTTTCTCTTTGGAGTGTTACAAGCTGTTCATGCATAGATAAGATCCCTAAATTTGCAAAGACTAAAGTCTCAAATCCAAAGAGATATTCTTTATAAAAGTTAAGACTCGTCCACGCCCTCCTAAAACGCCTAATTTAAACATGCCCCCACTGTGTGGGAAGATTTGCATTACACCGCCCAAACGTTTACACAAAGAAAGAAGGCATAACTTTTATTTTTGCTGTAGTATTGTTGCCGCCGCCATGTTGTGGAGACGCTGTGTGTTT
>NW_015552547.1:592408-598599 GCF_001515605.1 Sinocyclocheilus anshuiensis
CAGACTGTAAGTACATTTTTTATATTTAAAGAATTTGCCACTGATGATTCAAACGCGAGTTTTGAGCAGTGTAGAGTAGCACTTGTTGTTGTGTGTCATTTCTCCGATCACAAATGCAGACATGGTTTTATGTTTACGCGGCGCGATACGGAACGCAACGCGTAAAAAGATAGTATTCTTTATATTACAGTATTCTGTATTTTATAGTATTCTTAAGTCATTATAATCAGTAATTATGTCCCCACTGGACGCAACAAATGCCTCGTTTGTAATGGGTTTTATTGGTTTTGTCTTGTCGCGCAGGGACTTCGAAGTCGCGCCGGGACGGCCGAGGAATTCGGCCAATCACAACGCACTGGATAGCTGGCCAATCAGAGCACACCTCGCTTTTATGAACGATTAGCTTTGTAAAAATCGATGCGTTTCAGAAAGGTGGGGCATAGAGGAGCAACAATAATGTACAGTATGTGGAAAATAATGTGTTTTTTGAGCCTTAAACCGCATAAACACATTGCATTACACCAAATACACAAAATAATGTTCTTTTTAGCAACGTCATATGAGCCCTTTAAATAAGTACTTAGCAAAACTACAGACTACTAAAAAAGCAATGAAAGGGGATACACTTTTATATACACTATCGTTCACTAAAGTTTTTGAGTTTTTTAAAGGCGTCGAGTTTTTGTTTTTGAAAGAAGTCTCCTATGCTCACCATGTCTGCATTTATTTCATCAAAAATATAATAAAACAGTAATATCATCATATAGTAAAACAATAATATTATGTCATTGCTATAGTCTTCAGTGTCACATGATCCTTCAGAAATCATTCTAATATGCTGATTTGGTGCTCATATTATTATCAATGTTGAATACAGTCGTGCTGCTTAATATTCTTGATATAGAATTCTTTGATGAATAGAAAGTTCAAATAAACAGCATTAATTTGGAATGGAAATCTTTTATGACATTTTAAATGTCTTTACTGTCAATGTAATGCATCCTTGCCAAATAAAAGTATTTATTTATTTTAAATACATCTTACTGACCCCAAACTGTATTATTTCAATTAGAGCAGTATTGATCTGGTGTGAAAACAAAACAAACAAAAAACAAGAAAAGAACAAAACCAAAAACAAAACAAACCAAAACAAAACGAAACGAAAAACTATAGTAATCTCAATATGGGTGACAGTATTAAACTTGAAATTATAATTTTGTATTAAATACAACCAATACAACTAAAAAACACACCAAAATCTATAACTCGGTAATGAATAACAAGGTTTACCTAAATATTGTGTTAAAAAAACAAACAAACAAAAAAACTTATGAGAACTTTAGTACAGGGCCTCAAATAAATCAGTGATTTAGTTTAGTGAAACAGTTTGTTAAGATAAAATGTTAGCTACCGTAAAAAAAAGAACCGCCTAATTTATACAAACTGGTTCACAAAAAGTGAACCACTTATTTTATATTAACCAAATTAATCAGTTTGCTAAACTTTAATGTGCAGTTCAGATTTCCCACCACTACATGAGAGAAAGAACCATTTAAGAGAGCATATAAAAAAAGATCAATGTGCAAACTATGTGATATTAAAAAAGCGGAATGTAGTGATGTCACCAAAAATAGCTTAAATTAAATAGCTACACTGGTTTGAAAACAGCTTAGCTACTATCAAGCGATCAAGTAGTGTCTCTACTTTTAGTTAGTTACTCCGCAGCACTGCTCTGTGAACAGTTTTGGTACCATTCAAATTTATATTTTTATAAACAGGTCACCACTAATCCCAATGCGGCTTCACTGTTCGTCACACCAGACAGACATTTTTCATCAATAATGTAGACACACACACTCTCTCTCTGCCTCAATTTAAATTCCTTGTGCTTTGCGTTATATCTAGAGGGGAAAGTCTTGAGTCTATGAGAAGAGAAACAGGCAGTGAGAGAAAGACATTCACAAAACAAATATAAGCACTCTCTTTTGCATGGCAGGAAGAACTGAGCTGAGAGGCTGACATCTCTAAGCTTCACTATCTGCACTAAGCTCCAGAGCCAAGTACATAACACACTAATACGCCAGAGAAAGTCAAAATGCTAAAGCACCACACCCAGGGCCTTAGAACCATCTGACTCAGCCTCAGCCCTTCAGCTGTATTTGTGCATGTTATATATTACAAGCATTACGAATACAAACCGGCACCAACCATTCTGCAGTTTAGTTGTAATGCTTTAAACATCTCAAGTGCCTTTCTTTTTTATTTCATTTTCATTTTTTTTTATTAATCGCAAATCTAAAGGCTGCCTTATCCCCGCTCTGGGCAGTGCCGCAGTTAAAGTAAGAAATGGAAAAATATATTTCTAACTGCTGTGGCCCAATAAAACCGTCAGAGCCAAAGCTAATCTGCATTAATATATCACTCTTCAATATTTCAGTCTTGCAAAATAATAAAAGAGAGAAAGAGAGAGGAAATGAGAAAGGATTTAGCACTTTAACTCAAAAACGCTTTCATAAGACCTCATATTACCCCTAAGAAACTCTCACACTTCTGAACTATGCGTATTCAGCTTTGCGGTCAAAACTAATGAAGAAATTCAGTCTAATGACAATAGCAGGTAGCTTCCCCGCGGAGCTATTCTGATCCAGGATTCACTTTAAGCGACTCTTATATAATAAGACCAATTAAGCAGAAATTGACCTATAGCCTGTAATTGGCGCACTGTGGGATCCTCTGGTGCTCTTTTCTGTAGAAAATCAATGGCTCAATTCACCCAGATTTAACCATTAACTAAAAGTTAACTATCTTGACCAGACCGCTAAAAGTGCCCCCACATTAGTGTTGTGTAGCCGGAAATGTTGCCTGGCATTTAATGCTCATCTCATTCTGTCTTCTATGCACAATTTCTAGTCAATGACAAACTGTTAATATAAACAAAAGAAAAATGAATGAGTGAATTAGTTCATCAGACAAAAACTTCTGCTTGATGTACATGATTGATACACAAAACATAAACATTCCAAATGCCCAAAATGAACAGTCCAAATGAGCTGACTCACAAAAATGAAATAACTGAAATAAAAAAAATAAAAAAACATGAATCCCAAAGCTGCCTCCAAAAACATTAGAGTTGTGCATCTCCATAACTGAGGCCAATGCGATACGCATCTCAATGCATAACCAACGATACGATACATTAAAGGGGTCATATGATGCGATTTAAAATTTTCCTTTCTCTTTGGAGTGTTACAAGCTCTTGGTGCATAAAGAAGATCTGTAAAGTTGCAAAGACTAAAGTCTCAAATCCAAAGAGATATTCTTTATAAAAGAGTCAGCCACACCTACCTAAAACGGCTCATTCTAACACGCCCCCACATATCTACGTCAAGATGTGGGAAGATTTACATAATGCCGCCCAAATGTTCACGCAAAGAAAGAAGGCGTAACTTTTATTCTGGCTGTAATATTGTTGCTGCTGCCATGTTGTGAATGCGCTGTGTGTTTCGTTGTGAAAGCGAAACTACTTTGTTTGGCCTTCCAAAAGGACGATATCCGCTTCGTCATGCCTAGAGCTGATCCGTGCTGGTTGCTGAGGAAATACAACAACTTTGCACTGTGGATCACCAGATCAGCTTTCACCGTGGACGAAGCGGAGTCCAGCCCGGGGTCGTCACATGTGGTTGCCGCAGGCATCACAATATGGTAAGGGACGTAACATTTCCGTCTACAGTATGTGGAATATAATGTGTTTTTTGAACCTTAAACCGCATAAACACATTTCATTACATCAAATACACAAAATAATGTTCTTTTTAGCAGCATCATATGACCCCTTTAAAGATAGATATGAAGCAGATACGTATGCAATGCGATTCGATTCAACAGATACATTACGTACCTTACAGCATGTTTCACGGCAGTTTCAAAGTGAAATGTCCAGAGAGTGGCGATAAAACGTTTTTAATACAAAAGTATCAGTTTTCAAATCACGCAGGATGTTAAAATTGTTTTGAAGTCATAACATAATATTCTGCAAGCAATTGTGTGAAAATTAGCCTTTATAAAACAAAACTCTGTTCCTCTAAATCATACTTTGTGTGGAAAGGAATAAAAGTTGTTGGAGTTTTACTGCCTCTAGTGTTCATTTCAACTGGAAACTGCAGTGATTCGTACATATACAGTAGGTAAGTTTTTTCAGTTTTGCAGAAATGTAAATAGAGGCACGTATTTCCAATGAGCCTACGTTGCAACAACGATACATCGTGATACAAATGCCAACTTGTATCCGATGCACACTTTTTAAATCAATGCATTGCATCGTTAACTTTTATGCCGATGCACCGATGCTTACCATTCCTAATAAACATGATATAAAAATGTGTGAAAAGGCCCAAAATAAAATAGGAAATTATCTGATCTGCCATATGGAGCAGTTTCTGTGCCTCCTGTGATTTCAGACCTGCATGAAGAGTTAATGGGAAAATAAAATGAAGTACACTTACCCAGAACTCCCAGCCTATAGTTCATGGTGACTACAATGACGTTCCCATATGCTGCAAGCACACTGGCGTCAAACATGTTTCCGGTTCCTTCCATGTAAGAGCCTCCGTGAATGAACAGCATGACTGGTTTCTTCCTGCGGTCACGGATGTCTAAAAAAAAGTCAAAATGAGGGGAAAGAGAGTGTTGTGTAAGTGAGAGCTACAAAAAGATTAAATGATGAGTCACTTTGTGAAACTACACATTTTATTTTTTATTTTTTTATCTGAGGGTGATGGTTGGATCCTTTGAGTGTAAATAGCTAGTCGTTAGATCACTTTAGACACCAATGAGCTCTTACTCCTCAAGATATAACAACACATACACACACTCACACAGCGAGACAGATGCAGAGGCAGCTGCAATGGAGCGTCGCTATAGTAACTGCCTCATTTTGATTTCCCCATCTACCCAACAGAGGCCATTCCATCAATGTGACTCGCTCCCATTGACTGTTGCCATGGAGATCTATTACACAGACACACATACTTTCACTTTTCTAACCCCTTGACACCTTCAATCACCACCTGAATCTCAGTCGATTTCATTAAAGCAGATAACTGATAAAGTCAGATGCTCCAAGATGCAGCAGGAGCGAACACACACACAAACACAAATGTATCCAAAGCGTTACTAGAGTAGAGCATCAAACAGATGGTCAGTCAAGAAGGATTACGGACTTATTCATCCATAAAACACACACAGACATGTGCTATCATACATGACTGGACAGACAAGCAAATGCTTCGACAATGGCTTCCGTCAACTATTTGGGTTCCAATAATGACAGAATATTCTTGGGTGAATATTTTTGGGTGAACTATCCCTTTAAGACAAAGGAATAATAAAATTAAATAAAATTAAATTTTAAATTAAATTAATTTAATTGAAGATATTTTGATTTTGTTGCTCATAGAATTTTGGTAGTTGGAAAAAAGTTAAACAGACTGAAAAATAGATCTATCTATCTTAGTGTTGGGCCGATAGACGATGCCATCGTCCATCGCCGATGGCTGATAGATATCACGATGTTGAGCCGACATCGTGATTCCCCCCTCCCCCCTGCAATCCGCCGTGTCCCAATACCTTGTTCGGAAAGCAAATGACGTGTACTACGGAAACCCTAAAGGGAATAAATACGAGATGGGAGGAAAATATGTATTTCAATACTTTCTCTCGCAGTTTTATCATTGGGTAATTATACTGTATATAAATTGCGGGCATCAGGGAGCCGCTATTATGCCTGGCATTGAAACTGCTTTTAAATGCACGATCACTTTTTAGTTTCACTTTCACTTTCGAGATTCGTGATCGCACGTACTCGGTTTATACTATGGAGCGGCAGTACTTACCACACATTTTTACAAGATTAGATGTTTGTCAGTGGTGCTCAGAATCTGTTTATGTGGTAAGTGAAATTTTAAGTACTGTAATATAACAGGCAACCGTTAGCAAACATTATTTGTTTTCCATGAGACTTATGCAATAGAGCAGAATGAATGTTAGTGTTTTTTAGGTTTGGAGTTCAGTTAAGGTTATTACTCATAAACCAATTTATCTGCCAGGTTTATTTATTTTTTTTATCTATCTATCTATCTATCTATCTATCTATCTATCTATCTATCTATCTATCTATCTATCTATCTATCTAT
>NW_015552547.1:600042-600912 GCF_001515605.1 Sinocyclocheilus anshuiensis
TATCTATCTATCTATCTATCTATCTATCTATCTATCTATCTATCTATCTATCTGTCTGTGATTTGCATGGTAATGTACATGACAATGTTAATGTATTTGGTAGAGATGCACCCATTGCAATTTTCTCGGCCGATTCCAATTTCCGATTTTTTGGAAGTGTGACCTGCTGTTACCGATTTTTGCCGATTCCGATTTTCTTTCTAAGAACTATAATTGACAGCATATACAAACAAAAATCTATGCAAATTTCAATGCAAAAATTATTTACATAATAAAAGAAATTATTAAACATTACAATACCCCCAATCTGGACTAAGTTAGACTAAGACAGATTTTCTCTCACTTAAACAACTCTCAAAATAAAGTGCTCAGTGACTGGGAAGAGGAAGAAATAGTTAACTTAAAATGAGTTGCTGTATGTAACAAAACAGATGTCATTTCCCACTGTTTATAAAACAGATGTAATTTCTCACAATTTTTTTCCCTTATTAAATGTACGTGCCATCTTTCACATCAAATTCTTACATTGTTTCAATTAATCCAGTTAGAATAATAAGAAACTGTAGAGTTGTTACCATTCAAATGAAATTAGTATTAACAAACTCTGTCTTTCCACTGCTGAGGAAACAGAAGCTGCATCTGAAGTGGCATTAGATGCATTTTGATAAGGCCCATAAATACATTTACACTGCAAAATTTCAAATGCATAAATAATTTTATAAGATTAATGTTTAATGTTTTTTTTTAAACATACAAATAAATGTTGAAAAATGCAATGATACTTTTAAATATGACTAAACCACCAGTAGGTGGAGGCAAATGTATTTTTTAATGAACGAGTCATTTATTCATTCATTCAACCGATTCATT
>NW_015552547.1:601923-612507 GCF_001515605.1 Sinocyclocheilus anshuiensis
ACATAACAGATGTCATTTCCCACTATGTTTTTTTTTATGGTATTTTTTCCCCCTAACCTTTTTAATGTGTCATTGTTCACATCAAATTCTTACTTTGTTTCAATTAATTAAGTTAGAATAATAAGAAACTGTAGAGTTGTTACCATTCAAATGAAATTAGTATTAACAAACTCTATCTTTCCACTGCTGAGGAAACAGAAGCTGCATCTGAAGTGGCATTAGATGCATTTACACAGACAGTTTGATAAGGCTGAGGTGCCATAAATACATTTACACTGCAAAATTTCAAATGCATAAATAATTTTATAAGATTAATGTTTTACATATTTTTTTAAACATACAAATAAATGTTGAAAAATGCAATGATACTTTTAAATATGACTAAACCACCAGTAGGTGGAGGCAAATGTATTTTTTAATGAACGAGTCATTTATTCATTCATTCAACCGATTCATTCAAACCATACCTGTCAACCCTCCCGTTTTTCCCGGGATTCTCCCGTATTTTACCATTCTATCCCGCAATCATCCCATTTAAATATTTTCCCCTATTTCTCTCGTATTTTTAATCTCTCTATAAAAAAAATCCCACTGGGCGTATTTTATATGTTTGCTACATTCGCTTCCAGTAAAACTCCCCGTAATTTGTATGGGCCAAACCTCATTATATGAATAATCACGTCAACAAATTCCAAAGTTGTCCAGTTGCAAGATCTTGTATGAAACGCATCTTTCTCACACGATCGACGCATAAAAATTTCAACCCATTTGTCCCCTCAACTTGGCAACCGACAGCCCAGTGATGCTATTGATATGTGCGCAGGTAGTACCAGGGGAAGGAAACAATGATCACTGGTAGAAATGGGAGGAGAAGACTCTGGTGCTACAGTGAAAAAAAACTAAATATACATGTAAATTGAGATATAGCTTACACTTCAAAAGGCTATGGTTTAATTGATTAAATATGAGCGCTGCAAGTTTCAAAGTCAGGTGCTGCGCTGCTTTGAATTTGCATTTTTCAATAAGCCCTTCTGATCTTTGTTTAGAGCAAAGCCAAAAATTACCCTTATTTTTACTCAGAAAACACGCAGTTTTAAATGTGAACTGGTGGATCGACAAGAAGATAATGACTTATAAAACTCTGTTTATTGAAATACTATTGTATAAAATCAGTGTCACATTGCAATCGTGTTGATATTCGGGGATGTCATGGCCGTATAATGTTGCTTACCTAAATCATATTTTGTAAATATCTTTTTTTTTTCTACCGCAGTATGCATCTATAAATTTCTGTGAGTTACTTTCTGTGTGCTGTCTCTCTCACACACTCAACTCAGGCTGTGCAAGCCTCATCTGGCACGACATAAATACATTATCAGTCGCCGTTTACACTGAATGCAATTAAAATTAGAATCATTCTCACGTGAAACGACATGTTTACACACGACTATGTGCACGTGGCTGTGACGTCATTGCTGGCGCCGCTGGCAATAAAATGATCGGCTCGAGAAAAAAAATTAAATAAAAAAGGATCGGCTCCGATCACTGGCCGGTCATTCGGTGCATCTCTAGTATTTGGTCTTGGTGGAACAGATCTTCTACGTAGCTGCTGCTGCGGCAGAGCAAGTACAGAGATTTGCTACTGCCAATACATCCACAACATGCTGCTGTGAGCATGTAAGAAATACTGCTGCTGCACATATAACATATATGAATAACCCCCATAGCATACATGATCACCCCATAGCAGATCTATACAGGTGGAGCTGGGGAAGGTGGAGGGTTTCTGGAGTGTGCTGCAAACTGTTACCACAAACATTAGGTAAGTATTTGAATGTTGAGCAGCGAGCTCATTGGCTACCGATACAGGAGAGAACCAATAAGCTGTGACATGTGATGATGATGTCATGTCATACTGAGTTAGATCTATCGGACTGCGCCATCTAGAGTTTCATGCCAGAACTTTGTATGTATTGTGCAGTTGTTGCAGTTTCTAATAGTACCTACTACCCACTGGCTAGTAACCTTTTTATTATTTACTTTCCAAAACCATTTTTACCTGCATTTATTGTTTGACGGGTGTTAATTTTGGAGCCTGTGCATGCACATCGTCACATGCTCCCAGAGATGACATTCAAACAATCAGTCAGTACTGTCGATCTGTGTTCATCTTGATTCATTTCCAACCTGTTTTTGCTATTTTTCCTCACTGCCTCTCACTAACCCTTTAATAGATTAATTTCAAGTCTCAATGTGTTCTGTCTTAGCTTAACCACCAAAACATCCTGTTCTTTTATTTTGGCCCCCGGTGTCCTCGCATCCTCACATTCAAACACCGCAAACATACCGTAAAATGGGCGTACAAAGGGAGGGCGAGTAGGTCTGCAAACACACTGAGAAATGGAGGGAGAGAAAGAAAGACACAGAGATTAGAAGGGAGGAAACTAGCCCAATATTGAGGAAAAGTAGGAGAGGGCGTGAAAGGGAACGATCTAAAAAAAGGCCAAAACAAAGAAACATGCATACTCAGAGAGGCCCACAGGAGCTTGCTGCTCACCTCTGATCCTCTCATGCAGAACGGAGAGATTGGTGTGATTAGAAACAAACTTGTGTTTACTGCTCAGCACGTTCGCATGTGTGTGGGTGAACCCACAAACACGTACACATTCTGCCATTATGTCCCTCTGATGGTGGGGAGCCTCTATCTCTTGTGTGAACTTAATTAGGTCTGAATCCATTAGACACAGCCACATAGACAATTACTTCCTCTATTCTCCTGTCACCCTCATCCAATTAAACTGATGCTAAAACACAATGGCATATTTCTCACTTGAGACAACTCGGCCCGATAGGCTGGCTACCGAATGCCATCATAGCTAGTGCTTGTAAATTTCGTGTTTACTAGATAAAATTCCAAAAACCTGTGATTTTGAACATATAAATGTGAAATGTATCATGTTTGGGGGGTTAATTTGGTTTTGTATACAAATTTGATTGACAGTCCATGACTGACAGGACAAAAGACTCATAGTCCATTAGTATGTATGTTGGCTTGACAAAGTTTTTATAAACCTTATTGACAGAGCAGAATGATAGATAGGAATAAAAAATAGAATGGAAAAATAAAAAGAAAGATGGGTGGATAGATGGATGGACCGATGGACAGACGGATATAGAAAGAATGACAGACAGACAGACAGATAGACAGAGATATATATATATATATATAGATAGATAGATAGATAGATAGATAGATGGACCAATAAAAAGAAAGATGAATGGATGGATGGAACAATAAAAAGGAAGATGGATGGATGGATAGATGGATGGACTGATAAAAAGAAAGATGGATGGATGGATGGATGCATGGATGGACTGATAAAAAGAAAGATGGATGGATGGACGAATGGATGGATGGGCCAATAAAAAGAAAAATGGCTGGATGGATGGATGGACTGATAAAAAGAAAGATAGATGGATGAATGGATGGGCCAATAAAAAGAAAGATGGGTGGATGGATGGACGGACAGATGGATGGATATAGAGAGAGTGACTGACAGACAGACAGACATAGATGATACCAATGATGACAGAATATTCTTGGGTGAAAGTTTTTGGGTGAACTATCCCTTTAAGATCTAAAATTAAATTAAATTTTAAATTAAATTAATTGAAGACATTTTGATTTTGTTACTCATATAATTTTGGTGGTTGGAAAAAAGTTAAACAGACTGATAAATAGACAGATAGATAGATACAGATACTGATAGACAGATAGACAGATACTTAGACTGCAGGCTGCAGTCAGACTGTCTCTCAGTGTCTCTTACACATGGATCAATATCGTAAAGAGCACTCAGAAGGATAAGACGGAGAGAGAGAAATATATTGCTTTAATTTACGTCAAGTCTGCAGTAGGGGTTATGAATGCTTCATGCTGTCTTTAAATGCACATATGCAGACAGCACACACGCACCTTTTTATTTGACATACATTTACTGCACATGCAAAGACCCAAAAGAAAGTTCTAGCATAATTTCTTCACACTCATGCCACTCATACAAGCTGCTCTTTTCTATACAACTAAACTAGACATTGACTAATGAATGTCAAGCTCCAGAAAATGATGGAATTTTCATTTTGGGGTGAACTATTCACTTACGCTCATTTAAGCACATTAGCACTGTTTGTATGTGATCTCAGTTTCTCTGAATTCAAGACAGAAGAATCCCCAATAACATTCTTGATACTGAAGAAAGAGGGAGGGGGTCAAATATAGTGAAGAAGAGAGAGAAGGGTTTTTCTCTGAAACAAAGACCTCCCTATCTTTTCTTCCCCATGGCCTCCTCATACAGCCACAGAAACAAGAGGACTATTCATCTTATTTTTGATCTCTTACTATTGGACTTATCTTTCTGTTCCCCACATTTTTATTTTTCAGTATTCACCTCCCCCTTCTTTTCTCCATTAAAAAATATGCAGCACTAAAAAAATATTATTATATATACCACTTAAATTTATTTAATTATTTATTCACTCAGATGATTTTCAAACTCCTCTTTTTACATCCACTTTTTAGTCAAGCTTCACATCTGTCAAGCTCCAAAAAAGACAAAAAATCCCTATAAAATGAGTCTATATGACTATATAATAATTCCACAAAATTCATATCATACCTTTGTGAGGAATCGTCCTGAAATGTAAGTTATTCACTGATAATCTTACCATCTGAGATGTTCTTTTGAGAATAAGATCTCTGAATCTTTGAACACTAATCGACTAACAACAGTTCCCTTTCAGTCGGTCACTCTCGACGTCACGTCGGATGACCGACGAATTGGGATCTCGCTTAGAGAGCCCAATCTACTTCGAGTGTAAACTAAACGAGCCAATGCGCATTGGCATGCAATTATTGCATCCAGCTGCCGCTGATCACAGCGTGAGTATAAGTAGGCAGCAGATGCAGCGCATATTCAGGTTTTCGCTGAGGAGCCGAGCCGGTGACCCGGCCGCTCAGCGGTGGTACAGGAGCTGTGGCGACGGGACGTGACGTCTCCGTTCCCTCCTTCAGGGAATGAGGGTTACCATACGTAACCGAGACGTTCCCTTTCAGTCGGTCACTCTCGACGTCACGTCGGATGACCGACGAATTGGGATCTCGCTTAGAGAGCCCAATCTACTTCGAGTGTAAACTAAACGAGCCAATGCGCATTGGCATGCAATTATTGCATCCAGCTGCCGCTGATCACAGCGTGAGTATAAGTAGGCAGCAGATGCAGCGCATATTCAGGTTTTCGCTGAGGAGCCGAGCCGGTGACCCGGCCGCTCAGCGGTGGTACAGGAGCTGTGGCGACGGGACGTGACGTCTCCGTTCCCTCCTTCAGGGAATGAGGGTTACCATACGTAACCGAGACGTTCCCTTTCAGTCGGTCACTCTCGACGTCACGTCGGATGACCGACGAATTGGGATCTCGCTTAGAGAGCCCAATCTACTTCGAGTGTAAACTAAACGAGCCAATGCGCATTGGCATGCAATTATTGCATCCAGCTGCCGCTGATCACAGCGTGAGTATAAGTAGGCAGCAGATGCAGCGCATATTCAGGTTTTCGCTGAGGAGCCGAGCCGGTGACCCGGCCGCTCAGCGGTGGTACAGGAGCTGTGGCGACGGGACGTGACGTCTCCGTTCCCTCCTTCAGGGAATGAGGGTTACCATACGTAACCGAGACGTTCCCTTTCAGTCGGTCACTCTCGACGTCACGTCGGATGACCGACGAATTGGGATCTCGCTTAGAGAGCCCAATCTACTTCGAGTGTAAACTAAACGAGCCAATGCGCATTGGCATGCAATTATTGCATCCAGCTGCCGCTGATCACAGCGTGAGTATAAGTAGGCAGCAGATGCAGCGCATATTCAGGTTTTCGCTGAGGAGCCGAGCCGGTGACCCGGCCGCTCAGCGGTGGTACAGGAGCTGTGGCGACGGGACGTGACGTCTCCGTTCCCTCCTTCAGGGAATGAGGGTTACCATACGTAACCGAGACGTTCCCTTTCAGTCGGTCACTCTCGACGTCACGTCGGATGACCGACGAATTGGGATCTCGCTTAGAGAGCCCAATCTACTTCGAGTGTAAACTAAACGAGCCAATGCGCATTGGCATGCAATTATTGCATCCAGCTGCCGCTGATCACAGCGTGAGTATAAGTAGGCAGCAGATGCAGCGCATATTCAGGTTTTCGCTGAGGAGCCGAGCCGGTGACCCGGCCGCTCAGCGGTGGTACAGGAGCTGTGGCGACGGGACGTGACGTCTCCGTTCCCTCCTTCAGGGAATGAGGGTTACCATACGTAACCGAGACGTTCCCTTTCAGTCGGTCACTCTCGACGTCACGTCGGATGACCGACGAATTGGGATCTCGCTTAGAGAGCCCAATCTACTTCGAGTGTAAACTAAACGAGCCAATGCGCATTGGCATGCAATTATTGCATCCAGCTGCCGCTGATCACAGCGTGAGTATAAGTAGGCAGCAGATGCAGCGCATATTCAGGTTTTCGCTGAGGAGCCGAGCCGGTGACCCGGCCGCTCAGCGGTGGTACAGGAGCTGTGGCGACGGGACGTGACGTCTCCGTTCCCTCCTTCAGGGAATGAGGGTTACCATACGTAACCGAGACGTTCCCTTTCAGTCGGTCACTCTCGACGTCACGTCGGATGACCGACGAATTGGGATCTCGCTTAGAGAGCCCAATCTACTTCGAGTGTAAACTAAACGAGCCAATGCGCATTGGCATGCAATTATTGCATCCAGCTGCCGCTGATCACAGCGTGAGTATAAGTAGGCAGCAGATGCAGCGCATATTCAGGTTTTCGCTGAGGAGCCGAGCCGGTGACCCGGCCGCTCAGCGGTGGTACAGGAGCTGTGGCGACGGGACGTGACGTCTCCGTTCCCTCCTTCAGGGAATGAGGGTTACCATACGTAACCGAGACGTTCCCTTTCAGTCGGTCACTCTCGACGTCACGTCGGATGACCGACGAATTGGGATCTCGCTTAGAGAGCCCAATCTACTTCGAGTGTAAACTAAACGAGCCAATGCGCATTGGCATGCAATTATTGCATCCAGCTGCCGCTGATCACAGCGTGAGTATAAGTAGGCAGCAGATGCAGCGCATATTCAGGTTTTCGCTGAGGAGCCGAGCCGGTGACCCGGCCGCTCAGCGGTGGTACAGGAGCTGTGGCGACGGGACGTGACGTCTCCGTTCCCTCCTTCAGGGAATGAGGGTTACCATACGTAACCGAGACGTTCCCTTTCAGTCGGTCACTCTCGACGTCACGTCGGATGACCGACGAATTGGGATCTCGCTTAGAGAGCCCAATCTACTTCGAGTGTAAACTAAACGAGCCAATGCGCATTGGCATGCAATTATTGCATCCAGCTGCCGCTGATCACAGCGTGAGTATAAGTAGGCAGCAGATGCAGCGCATATTCAGGTTTTCGCTGAGGAGCCGAGCCGGTGACCCGGCCGCTCAGCGGTGGTACAGGAGCTGTGGCGACGGGACGTGACGTCTCCGTTCCCTCCTTCAGGGAATGAGGGTTACCATACGTAACCGAGACGTTCCCTTTCAGTCGGTCACTCTCGACGTCACGTCGGATGACCGACGAATTGGGATCTCGCTTAGAGAGCCCAATCTACTTCGAGTGTAAACTAAACGAGCCAATGCGCATTGGCATGCAATTATTGCATCCAGCTGCCGCTGATCACAGCGTGAGTATAAGTAGGCAGCAGATGCAGCGCATATTCAGGTTTTCGCTGAGGAGCCGAGCCGGTGACCCGGCCGCTCAGCGGTGGTACAGGAGCTGTGGCGACGGGACGTGACGTCTCCGTTCCCTCCTTCAGGGAATGAGGGTTACCATACGTAACCGAGACGTTCCCTTTCAGTCGGTCACTCTCGACGTCACGTCGGATGACCGACGAATTGGGATCTCGCTTAGAGAGCCCAATCTACTTCGAGTGTAAACTAAACGAGCCAATGCGCATTGGCATGCAATTATTGCATCCAGCTGCCGCTGATCACAGCGTGAGTATAAGTAGGCAGCAGATGCAGCGCATATTCAGGTTTTCGCTGAGGAGCCGAGCCGGTGACCCGGCCGCTCAGCGGTGGTACAGGAGCTGTGGCGACGGGACGTGACGTCTCCGTTCCCTCCTTCAGGGAATGAGGGTTACCATACGTAACCGAGACGTTCCCTTTCAGTCGGTCACTCTCGACGTCACGTCGGATGACCGACGAATTGGGATCTCGCTTAGAGAGCCCAATCTACTTCGAGTGTAAACTAAACGAGCCAATGCGCATTGGCATGCAATTATTGCATCCAGCTGCCGCTGATCACAGCGTGAGTATAAGTAGGCAGCAGATGCAGCGCATATTCAGGTTTTCGCTGAGGAGCCGAGCCGGTGACCCGGCCGCTCAGCGGTGGTACAGGAGCTGTGGCGACGGGACGTGACGTCTCCGTTCCCTCCTTCAGGGAATGAGGGTTACCATACGTAACCGAGACGTTCCCTTTCAGTCGGTCACTCTCGACGTCACGTCGGATGACCGACGAATTGGGATCTCGCTTAGAGAGCCCAATCTACTTCGAGTGTAAACTAAACGAGCCAATGCGCATTGGCATGCAATTATTGCATCCAGCTGCCGCTGATCACAGCGTGAGTATAAGTAGGCAGCAGATGCAGCGCATATTCAGGTTTTCGCTGAGGAGCCGAGCCGGTGACCCGGCCGCTCAGCGGTGGTACAGGAGCTGTGGCGACGGGACGTGACGTCTCCGTTCCCTCCTTCAGGGAATGAGGGTTACCATACGTAACCGAGACGTTCCCTTTCAGTCGGTCACTCTCGACGTCACGTCGGATGACCGACGAATTGGGATCTCGCTTAGAGAGCCCAATCTACTTCGAGTGTAAACTAAACGAGCCAATGCGCATTGGCATGCAATTATTGCATCCAGCTGCCGCTGATCACAGCGTGAGTATAAGTAGGCAGCAGATGCAGCGCATATTCAGGTTTTCGCTGAGGAGCCGAGCCGGTGACCCGGCCGCTCAGCGGTGGTACAGGAGCTGTGGCGACGGGACGTGACGTCTCCGTTCCCTCCTTCAGGGAATGAGGGTTACCATACGTAACCGAGACGTTCCCTTTCAGTCGGTCACTCTCGACGTCACGTCGGATGACCGACGAATTGGGATCTCGCTTAGAGAGCCCAATCTACTTCGAGTGTAAACTAAACGAGCCAATGCGCATTGGCATGCAATTATTGCATCCAGCTGCCGCTGATCACAGCGTGAGTATAAGTAGGCAGCAGATGCAGCGCATATTCAGGTTTTCGCTGAGGAGCCGAGCCGGTGACCCGGCCGCTCAGCGGTGGTACAGGAGCTGTGGCGACGGGACGTGACGTCTCCGTTCCCTCCTTCAGGGAATGAGGGTTACCATACGTAACCGAGACGTTCCCTTTCAGTCGGTCACTCTCGACGTCACGTCGGATGACCGACGAATTGGGATCTCGCTTAGAGAGCCCAATCTACTTCGAGTGTAAACTAAACGAGCCAATGCGCATTGGCATGCAATTATTGCATCCAGCTGCCGCTGATCACAGCGTGAGTATAAGTAGGCAGCAGATGCAGCGCATATTCAGGTTTTCGCTGAGGAGCCGAGCCGGTGACCCGGCCGCTCAGCGGTGGTACAGGAGCTGTGGCGACGGGACGTGACGTCTCCGTTCCCTCCTTCAGGGAACGAGGGTTACCATACGTAATCGAGACGTTATTTTGAGTTAAGTGCTCACTTAAAAGGCGGATTATTAGTGAATAATGATTTAATTTCATTCTGTTCCACCAAAAAAGATGCAATATGGCTTCAGAAGACTTGGAAATATAGTATGCAAATCATATGGACCACATTTATGTTACTTTTACTGTGTTTTTTGGTCACCTTTAGACCTCGATTTTGGAGGTTGACAGTTGTGGTTCATGTGGTTTCTATGAACTTACTATTGTCATGCCCCTAGACTCTATCTGTGTGTTTTTCCCTTCCATGTGCCTGCCCTGACCTAGTTTTCCCATGTGTTTGATTGTTTATTGCTCCCAGGTGTGTCTTCGTCAAGTCATGTGTATTTAAAATGAGTCCTGTTCAGAGTTTCTTCGTCCGGTATTGAATGTTCGTCTTTCCCCGCTACGTGTGTGTTCCTGGTTCCATTGATGTTAATTAAAGTCTGTTTGTTTGAAGTCTACTCCACGTCTCCTCGTTCCTCTCTCCGTGCTCCTCACAGTAGCAAATTGTGACAACTATGAGCTGCATAAAGATTTTTCATAAAATTCTCATATAAAGAAAACTAGGGTGAACTATCCATTTTAAATCTTTCTCATGCTATCACTCGGCACTTGTCTTTCGCTCTCTCTCCTTGACTTCTTACTGGGCTTCCAAAATAGCATGCTTAAATTGAGCTGATGATTTGTTTTCATTTAAAGAGGATCAATTACTGAGATCTAGTCACGCAGAAGTTGTTTAACTGTGAATAACAACCATGCACATTAACACCCCCCCCCCCCCC
>NW_015552547.1:612530-613541 GCF_001515605.1 Sinocyclocheilus anshuiensis
CCCCCCCCCAAATCGAGCACACATGAACTATAACAAAAAAAGCATGTACGAAGGCCTCGTTTTTCAATTCCTTTCTTGCTCATTATTTTTCACCCTCATTCTTCTTCTGCTCCTTCTTCCCCCACTTTCTCTCTTCTCTTTCTCCCTTGCATGCTCACTTTTGTTTATTTCAGGATAATGGCAAGACCAACAATAATAGACTGGACTCTCCTGGCAGTCGTTGTGGGAATGCGTGTGTGCGTGGAGATGGTGTCCTAATTTAACCTCGTTAAATCCCTGTCTCCCCTTTCTCCATAAACTTCCTCTCATACAGCAAGCCCCATTTAATTGGCAGTGAATTCTGGGGGAATCTGAATGGACAGGCCGCTTGCCTGGATGAGGTTCATTAAACCTATCTCCATCCTCCTCTCATTTAGATTACAGAGAAGCGCTGTGAAGAGTACCGCTGTCAGGCCTGTTGACAAGAGAGAAGCATCGCTGACTGGTGAACCAGAAAAAACACAGCATCCTGTTCAAGCCTGTTTTTGGAGCCCACATGAATTTACTTGTAGGATTCACTATAGCTCTGTATTGAGAAATGAGAAAAAAAGTTTCAGAGAAAACTTATCTGTATGTGCTATTGGGTAAATGAGCTTTATTAAGTGGAAAGACTGGTCATTTAAAGACATTTCCCGAACACTGCAGTTCTCAATGGAAATAGTGACAGATATTGATCACACTTTTAAAATTTCCAGCTTTAATTTAAGGCCCATTGAAGTGCGCGCGCACACACACACACACACACACACACACACATACACACACCACACACACACACACACACACACACACACATGTTTACTTATCTAAATGGGGACGTTACATAGACTTCTAGATTTTATAAAGTAATCCTAACCCACACCCTAACCCTACCCCTCACACAAAACTCCTGCATTTTTGCAAAAAAAAAAAAAAAAAAAAAAAAGACTTTATTCAACAATTCGTCTCCTCCGCATCACCCTGGTGCCATTT
>NW_015552547.1:613828-628825 GCF_001515605.1 Sinocyclocheilus anshuiensis
CTTTATTTACTTTATTTTTATACCAGTTTTACAAATGAGCCCCCAAAGGGAGTTTTTTTTTTTTTTTTAGATTTTGTCAGGTTTAGCTCACTTTTGGGTACAAATTTGTCCCCAAAATATGGTTAAGTAGGTACACAGTTATTTTATAGTTTCAATGACTGTTATTTAAAATGTTATAGCAGATGATATTATCTTAAGTAGTGTAAAAGTGATCTCTGACATAATTCAAAGGTTCATACAGTGTCATACAGAATATATTCTTAAAGACCTTAACTATAAACTTTTGCTTAAATGTTTGAAATGAGTTTTATAGACAAATAAAAGTACCTATATATGAATTTATTTACATCATTTATGTCATCATTTAAATGTTATATAGTAAATAATTTAAATTAAAAATATTGAAAATATTCTTAATATTATTAAAAAAAAAGATTATTTTAGTAATACATATCAAATAATGTATAATTAAAAAATGTAAATAAATGTAAACGTAATAATAAATTACAGGGAATAATAAAGCCCTTGCCCCGCCCCATGCCTATGTGGGTCATCTGACATTTCATACAGCTGATTGATGACAAATATGAGGCAGGGCAACAACTCACTGCTTGATGCAGCCTAGATGTCCCTAAAATTCAAGATATGGGGCAAAAATGCCCGTTTGAGTTTTTGTCTCATATTTACATCAGACACAATGGTGTCTGTTTTGCTCAATTTTGCCAACGAAAGTATAAAGACAAAGCAGAACTGTCGTCTCCGAGCAACACAGCAGCATTTCATTTCTTAATGCACGTTTTGAACGAATTGGGTGAACCATTTGGCGCGTTGAACCATTGGCCATAGGCGCATTGGATTTAAAGCGGCACTGCACAGACCGATCGGTGTGTGACATCAAACTACTTTTGTCGATCGGTCTGATGGTGATGATCCGTTTCAAGTCGAACAAGCCTAACAATTCAATGGACCATTCAAAAAGAACCGTTTACTTCACTCCTGAATGAATCAGCCATTTGAACAAATCAAATGAATGAATAAATGACTCGATGACTTAATCATTACGACATTTAACATCACCTACTGGCAGTTTTAGTTTATTATTTAGAGTATCATTTCATTGAAGAAATTATTTCATATTTGTTATTGTTATTGTAAATGTTGAAAAAATTGAAAAAAGTAATAAATGTAAAAAAATTTATTAAATTCTAAAAGTCGAAAAATGTAATTAAAAAAGTTAGAATAATGAATCAGTAGGTGTGTCCAAACTTTTACTGTACTTTATATTATTCCCAATTTCAATTATGGACTATAACATGTGTTTATTAAGATGTGTGTCCTTCAGAAAGAGATGAAGCATTTTATAAGGTGTCAATTGAGAATAATAAAAGAAAGCCTGAAGGAATCAGCGACGCCAAGAGTGGGAGCAACCCAATATCTCTGGTTGTGCCCCAGCATATTTATTACTAATCAATACATTTGAATGTTGGAGATGTTGAGAGTACACTGCTGTTTCTGTCTTTGAAAATGTCTATTGAAAAGCTCACTGGTGAAACTCTAACATGAATTATTCTATTACAATGTCACTGTCATTTGATCAACACTTGCTCTCTCTTTCTGTCTTTCCCTGCCAGCTCGTCTAACCTGCTCTCTTAGACAGAGATCTGACATAAGTAGGACATACCTCTCTTTCTCTCTCTCTACTCTAATGGTTGTATAGGTAAGTGAATCTCTGCTTTTATTCAGTTATTTCTGCCTTTCATGTTCCTGTTGGGACATTTTTGTTCTCTCTCTCGATAGTTTTTATAAATTTTATTTTTTACTTTACATCCTCTAACCTGTAAAATGAACAAGCAGTAGATGTTGTTTTGCGGTGTAATGTGTAGGTAATGCGTGGGTGGTGAAGTCTGCCCCTAGGGGGTGCTGTAAGGCTCGGCGCTCTGTGGATGAGAGATCATGGAGGTAGGGCACTAATGCTAATGAAAGAGAACATGCGAATAGTTAGACGTCAGCACACATCAATGCCTACAGGGCAAATACATCACACACACACACACACACACACACACACACACACACACACAGACAGACAGACAGAGATGCAGGAAAGGAGCAATACAGTAACTGTAGGACAGAGAAAATAAGTAAAGGATTGCAGGTATTAAAATTCTTTTGATACCAAAAAGTTAATAATTAATAATAATTAATAATAATAATTTATGCATTTAGCAGATGTTTTATCCAAAACGACTTACAGGGCATTCAGGCTATACATTTTTTACCAGTATGCGTGTTCCCTGGGAATCGAACCCACAAACTTTTGCACTGCTATCGCAATGCTCTACAACTGAGCTTGTTGAAAAAGTTGTTAATTATTATTATTAGTTTTTTTTAATTTTTTTTACAAATGGGTGATAATAAAATTATTTATTATTTTGCCTAAATACGGAATAAAACACTAAAAATGTAAATTAAACATTTTAAATGCAAGTGAATTTAGAGATAATCTTGAAAAAAAAAACTAAAATGAAAATTAGAACTAAAATAAAATAAGTTGAAGTTCTAAAATGACTAAAAATGAAACAAAAATGAAAGTTAAATAGAAAAACCAAAAGCACATAACGAACTGACTAAAACAAACTAAAATAAAAAAGAAAACTATAAATATAAAAAAAAAATTCAAAATAATAATAAATTCTACAACAGTATATAAATGGTGCTGAAATACCACTGATTCTCATCTTAAATTTGTGACCATAAATGTGTTTCTTTTTCAGTTGGCTGTGCACAAGAATTTCTTGCATTTGTGGTTTTATATCTCACAATTTCAACTTTCATTTGGGATATCATTTCTCTTTACTGATCTCAAAATGACAAAAAGGGGGCTCCAAAAAGGCTGGTGTCCCAGGTCCTTGCAGGACCAAAATTTGTCCTTGAACAGAGATCAGAAAATTTGTTTAGAAAAACTGAGAGAGTGAGAAAGAGTGAGGGATTGACAAAGTGCAAGAGAACATGACTGATCGCTCTCTAGGTGATTCCAGCTCAGCACCTTCATCAGACACAGCATGAATGCACGAACACAAGCACACACACACCGCAGTCTGTGTCACACAATCAAACTGTGTGTGTGTGTTTGTGCCTTCAGGTTGACAGCAAATCTATTGCTTGCAGGAGTGTGTCGGCAGTTCTGTGGCACTACAGTTCTAATGATGAATGTATGTGCAGTCCTGAACACTGCAGAGGTTACAGAACATCTCATCACGAGGTGTCAACAACAGCAAACTTAGTTTTCACAGGTAAGCTTAAACTATGCTACTTCTTATATAGCTTATATTATGCTGCATAAACATTTTGCTACAGTATCGAGTAGGCAGTATGAGGCTTAGATGTCAAATAGAAAAAAATATTGAGAATATTATCAATTAGGCCTAAATCTGGAGGCAAACTCTGACAGATGTGCCTTTTAGCTCAAGTAAATAAACAAGCAAATCTATATGCTGTGGGATCATTCTGCTTGTACAGATATGCATTTGCTGTCAATTTATCTTTATCTGAAGGATAGCTGCTCTGCTTCAATATACAGCACAACGGCTTCCCACCTAAATCATCCATCACCCATCTTTTTCTAACTAAAACTAAATCTAAAACAAACTATTAAAAATGGCTTTCCTCAATGTAAATACAGTAAAGCTGAAATAAAATAAAACTATTAAACTTAAAATATATCAATTAAACTTAAAATATAATTATTAACTTAAAATATGACTATTAAACTTAAAATTAAATATAAAATAAACTATAAAATAAAATTAGTTACCTAGGCAGCTAAAGGAAATCATTTTAAGTTGAAATACTAAAATTACATAAACTGAAATGAAAAAATAAAGCACATAAACTAAAATTAAAACGAAAACTCAAAACAAAAACAAAAGCTAATTCAAAATATTGTTAAATAATATAATAGTATACAAATTAAACTAAAACATCACTGCTTGTCACTCTTTGCATCTTAAACACATTTTTTTTTTGTATGTGAAGAATCACCTTTTGAGCATGTGCATCATTTCCCATGATGTCTGATTATACAACACTGATGATGTTTTTGGTCACTCTCCTTTATCATATTTATGAGACATACTGTTTAAAATAGTGACTGATTTATATATGGCTCCGAGTGACAATGAACTGCACTAGAATATTAATTCTGTCATATTGACAAATAAAAACGGCCAGCAAATTGCGGAAAGAAGTTAAGATACAACAGCTGTCAAACGCACAACCCCAATCTAGCTTTGTTCGGCTGAACTACACAAAGTTGTGCTGTCGCACTCTGGTTGAAGCATGTTAATTCCCTCAACCAATCAGCTGCTGATTGCTGTTGCTGCAGTAGTTTTGTTTGTGCTAATGTGTTTTGTAAATCAGGGTAACCATCCGTGAAAGACTTGTTCAGTAACCAATGAAGAGCAGAACAATTTGTACTAAACGACAAAGCTTTATTGAAATGTAGCAGTAAATGCTTAATTCATGCCAAATTTTTATTTACCAATGCCCATACCAGTTAGTGGTCAAACAAAATGGATTTTCAATGAACGAGTCCAAATTCAAAGACAATGTCAATTGGTATTGTAAAATTGTACACTACCATTCAAAAGTTTGGAGCCAGTAAGATATTTAAAATAAAATAAAATAAATAAAACATTTTATTATTATTTTTTAAATTAGTCTCTTATGCTCACCAAAGCTGCATTTATTTGATGAAAAAAATAAAAGAAATATTGCCAAATATTATTATAATTCATAATAACCTTTATATTTTAATATATTTTAAAATATAATTTATTCCCATGATAGCAAAGCTTTTTTTTAAGTAAAAATCTGTTGTAACATTAGAAATATCTTTATTCTGACTTTTGATTAATTTAATGTGCCCTCGCTGAACAAAATTGTTGTAATGAAATTATACTGACCCCAAAGTGTTCAATGGTTGTGCATATGTTATAATTTAATGATAGTTAAAGAGACTTAACTCTTATTTCTCACATGCTTTACTTAAAATTTAAAAACAGTGTTTTGCATTGCCAGACACTCTGGAACATAACTGGGGAATTGTATGAACCTTTTTTGTTGTTTAGGTCACGTGGGAACAGATATCAAAAAAAAAAAAAATGGAATAAATTAAAATGAAAAAGATGGATGGATGGATAGATAGATAGATAGACAGATCGATAGCTAAAAAATAAATAAACCTGGCAGATAAATTGGTTTATGAGTAATAACCTTAACTGATCTCCAAACCTAAAAAACACTAACATTCTTTCTGCTCTGTAGCATAAGTCTCATATATACTAAAAGGAAAGACCCTGAGTGAGGTGAGCCATGAACAGCATAACCCCTAAACAGATGGCTTGTATCGTAGCAGTTAGGTCTGTTGTGGACAGAGGTGAGGAGTCCATGGATTCAGGGTCCTAAAGTCTTCACTTTCAATCCAGCTGATCTAGACTGAGGTGTTGATAGACCGGTGATGAGTGAGAGGTCGTGCTCAACACTGTCTGGCTGAACAGTTTATAAAGTGTGCGTGACATGGATGGAGCGTGAGAGACGGGTAGAAAGCGAGCATGAAGCCATTACCGTGGGAAGTAGGGGTGCTGAGGGTGCTGCAGCAGTGTAGCCCACGAAAAAATGGGGGTGCGGTGTTAAAAATAAATGAATGAACAATATGTAATACATATCAAAAAAAAAAAAATGGAATAAATTAAAATGAAAAAGATGGATGGATGGATAGATAGATAGATAGACAGATCGATAGCTAAAAAATAAATAAACCTGGCAGATAAATTGGTTTATGAGTAATAACCTTAACTGATCTCCAAACCTAAAAAACACTAACATTCTTTCTGCTCTGTAGCATAAGTCTCATATATACTAAAAGGAAAGACCCTGAGTGAGGTGAGCCATGAACAGCATAACCCCTAAACAGATGGCTTGTATCGTAGCAGTTAGGTCTGTTGTGGACAGAGGTGAGGAGTCCATGGATTCAGGGTCCTAAAGTCTTCACTTTCAATCCAGCTGATCTAGACTGAGGTGTTGATAGACCGGTGATGAGTGAGAGGTCGTGCTCAACACTGTCTGGCTGAACAGTTTATAAAGTGTGAGTGACATGGATGGAGCGTGAGAGACGGGTAGAAAGCGAGCATGAAGCCATTACCGTGGGAAGTAGGGGTGCTGAGGGTGCTGCAGCAGTGTAGCCCACGAAAAAATGGGGGTGCGGTGTTAAAAATAAATGAATGAACAATATGTAATACAAAATAAATAATCAGCCCCCCCAGCTCAAAATACATTCCCGCGGCTATGCATGAAGCTGTAAATTTCAAGTGTGTGTGAGTGTGTGTTCACGTTGATAGTGATGTGACACACAGTCTGAATAATGAGCTGGGCTCAGGTGCACACACACCTTTGTCTCGACACCCAGCCTTCGGCTGAAGCTTACACTAATCATGCACTCACTCACCCAGACACATGCACAAACTCGAGCTCAGACGTCACTCTTTTACCCTCAGCAAAAAAATCGATCCTGTTTTCAGCAGCTTAACGCTGCCATGTTCACAAATAGCATTTCCCATAAACACCTGACAAACACTTACATACGTTTACCTATTGTAGCTAAATGAGGGCCAATGTTGATTATAGGACAAACCTCAACCAACAAAACCCCAAATCTCAACATTTTAATGCCACATAACGTCTCGGTTACGTACGTAACCCTCATTCCCTGATGGAGGGAATGGAGACATTATGTCGTGATCGACATTATGGGAATTCACTTAGGAGCCTCAATCATCTCTGACTTTAAGAGAAAACGCCAATGAAATTTGGCTAGTGGATTTTGCATACCTGAGCCACTCCCCGTGCATACGGGTATAAATAGGCGACAGGTGCATCCACTCTTCAGGTTTTACGCTGAGGAGCCGAGAACTTGTCCCTGGCCACCAGCGATGGTTCAAGGTTGTGGCAAGGGGACATAACGTTATGTACGTAACCGAGACGTTCCCTATCTGTCGGTCACTATGAGTTATGTCGTGATCGACATTATGCGGTCCTGGAAAGCGCCACAACCTGAACCCCGCCACAATCCCTTTTGGAGTGAGCCCTCACCTCCAGGGGGCACAGCACGCCTTGGGATTGGTACTCCAAGGCGATTGCATCCACTATCCAGTGGGCCAACCTCTGCTTGGAGACAGTCTTCCCTTTCTGCTGACCTCCGGAGCAGACAAAGAGCTGCTCAGAGCTTCTAAAGCTCCGGGTGCTGTCCACGTATATGCGCAGTGCTCTTACGGGAGCACTTATCTGCCTCGTCCGAGGGCAGTGTTTGCAGGTTCACCACCTGATCTCGGAAGGGAGTGGTGGGAACCTTGGGCACGTATCCAGGCCGGGGTCTCAGGACAACGTGAGAGTAGGCCGGCCCGAACACAAGGCACTCTTCGCTCACTGAAAATGCTTGGAGGTCCCCGACCCTCTTGATGGAAGTGAGCGCGGTCAGGAGCACTGTCTTAGTAGACAGGAACTTAAGCTCGACTGAATCCAGCGGCTCAAAGGGACCCCTCTGAAGTCCTGCCAGGACGATAGAGAGGTCCCAGGAGGGCACCAGGGGTGGCCTAGAAGGATTTAACCTTCTGGCACCCCTCAGGAACCTGACGATGAGATCGTGCTTTCCCAGGGACCGGCCGTCCACTGAATCGTGATGTGCTGCGATGGCAGCCACATACACTTTCAAGGTGGAGGGTGACAGCTTAGGCTCCAACCTTTCTTGCAGAAAAGAAAGCACTACTCCAATCGTGCATCTTCGGGGGTCTTCTCGGCGAGAAGAACACCCTAGCCTGAGTGATCGTGTTAACCACCGCAGGTGACAGATCAGCTAGGTCTGCCGCGTCCCGTCCCGGAGCCACACGTGGAGTTTCCAACGGTCTGGACGTGGGTGCCAAATGGTGCCGAGCCCCTGAGAGAGCAGGTCCTGTCTCAGGGGGATGCGCCAGGGAGGGGCTGTCGCGAGGAGCATGAGTTCCGGAAACCAGGTCCTGGTGGGCCAGAAGGCGCAACCAGTAAGACCTGCTCCTCATCCTCCCTGACCTTGCACAGTGTCTGTGCGAGAAGGCTCACTGGGGGAAACGAACCAGGTCCTGGTGGGCCAGAAGGCGCAACCAGTAAGACCTGCTCCTCGTCCTCCCTGACCTTGCACATTGTCTGTGCGAGAAGGCTCACTGGGGGAAACACATACTTGCGAAGAGCCTGAGGCCAGCTGTGTGCCAGTGCGTCTGTGCCAAGGGGGGCCTCGGTCAGGGAGTAGTACAGCTGGCAGTGGGAGGACTCGCGGGAAGCAAACAGGTCCGCCTGGGCTTCCCCGAATCGACTCCAGATCAGCCGGATCGTCTCAGGATGGAGTTGCCATTCTCCAGGGAACGTGAGCTGTCGTGAGAGCGCGTCGGCTGCACGATTGAGCTCCCCGGAATGTGGATGGCGCACAGCAACTTGAGCCGCGTCTGACTCCAGAGGAGGAGATGGCGGGCGAGCTGTGACATGCGACGTGATCGTAGATCTCCCTGTCGGTTGATGTACGAAATTGCCGCAGTGTTGTCCGTGCGGACTAACACATGCTTGTCTTGCAGCAGTGGCAGGCGCCGCCGCAAGGCTAGTAGCACTGCCAGCAACTCGAGGCAGTTGATGTGCCAAAGCAGTCGAGGCCCTGTCCAGAACCCCGAGGCTGCCTGCCCGTTGCATGTAGCGCACCAGCCCGTACTGGAGGCATCTGTCATGACGACATCCCGAGACACTTGTTCTAAGGGCACCCCGGCACATCCAGGGGCTGAATGAGCGGCAACACATTGGTGTGACGGTCACGCGAACTGTACCATGGCGCCATGCCCACCTCAAGACTCTGGAGTGTAACCAGTGCTGAAGTGGTCTCATATGCAGCAATCCGAGCGGCGTGACTGCGGCTGCGGATGCCATATGCCCCAGGAGACTCTGAAAGTGTTTCAGAGATACCATGTTCCTGCCTCTGAATGAACTCAGGCAGGCCTCTGAATGTGTTTCAGTGGTACCACTGTCCTGCCTCTAAGGGAACTCACGGACTGGGTTCTGAGTTCAGCACAGACTGGGCACACTATTTGGCGAGACGCGCCACCATATTTACCGAGTCTAACTCCATACTGGAAAAAGAGATTCTCTGCGCAAGGGAGAGCTTGCTCCTTTCCCAGTTGACCCGAAGCCCCAACTGGCAGAGTGCCGGAGCACTAGGTCCCTGTGATCACACAACTGTTCTCGCACGCGGGCCATGCTCGAAATAGTTGAGGATCCTGATGCCCACTTCCCGTAGCGGGGCAAAGGCGCCCTCCGTGACCTTCATAAAGACACAAGGGGACAGGAACAGCCAGAAGGGGAGGACCCTGTACTTCCATGCCTGACCCTCAAGCGCAAACCATAGGAATGGCCTGTGTCGAGGGCACATCGAGACATGAAAGTAAGCGTCCTTCAGGTCGACGGCTGCAAACCAATCCTGGGGCTGGAAGCATCTGATGATGCGCTTCTGCGTCAACATCTTGAATGGGAGCTTGAGAAGGGCCCGATTCAAGACTCGCAGATCCAGGATCCACCACCCTTTTTGGGTACAATGAAGTAAGGGCTGTAAAACCCCTGCTTCATCTCGGCTGGAGGGACCGGCTCAATTGCATCCTGTGCCAGGAGGACAGCAATCTCAGACAGCATCGCCTTCTGTCTGATCACAGCAGAACTCCCCGAGTCCCCAGATGGACTGGCCGGAGCTGCATGGAGAGGCAACGCGTCTCCCAACCGCAGCTTCTTGGCTGCTGGCAAAGGGGGGCATCGTGGGCGAGAGTGAGGAAGCGGCGCGTCGCTCACTGTCAGCCCATGGGCCTAAGAACCCGGAGGAAAAGAAACTTCTTTGAGCCAGCGGCGGAACAGAAACAAACAAAAACTGAAGATTCTCCACCCGGCCATCCTCCGGGGGAAAGAGCGGCGCTATCTCCGCCATCTCCTGAGAAAGAGCAGCTTCCACATCTCTGGGTTTCCCATGTCAGGGCCGCTTCATCGACTTCTTAGACAACTTAGCGGCCGGCTGGGACACGGGGGACGCTGCACTCCTGCGAAAGGCTCAACGCGCTGGCCTTGATGTTGTTTCAGCACGGGGCGGAGCGGCTCTGGAGGACGCAGGAGGGCGCCCGCGGCGACGAGCAAACTGGGGCTTGGCCCCCGGCGGAGTGTTGGCAGATGGTGCATTACGCCAGGGTAAGATGTGTTGGATGGCCCGGCCTGCTTCTGTACTGTCGAGAACTGCTGGGCACAGCCCTCGACGGCGTCGCCGAACAGTCCAGCCTGGGAGACGGGAGCGTCGAGAAAGCGCACTGTGTCGACATCGCTCGTCTCAGCAAGGCTGAGCCCTAGATGGTGCTCTTGGGCCACAAGTGTGGACATCGCCTTCCTGAGGGACCGCGCTGTGACTTCCGTCGCCCGTCGGGCGAGGTCAGTCACCGAGCGCAGCTCCTGCATCAACCTCGGTTTGGTATTACCCTTGTGCATTTAAATGCCCTGGCTTGGTGTACTCGCAGGATAGCCATGGCATGCAGGGCAGAGGCGGCTTGGCCCGCAGCACTGTAAGCTTCGGCCGCGTGAGCGGCCGTCAGCTTACAGCCTTGGACGGGAGACGAGGACAGTTCCTCCAAGTGGCGGCATTTGCGGGCACGAGTGCACCGCAACCGCACTCTCTGCCCGGGGAATGTCAACGTACCCCCTAGCCGCCCCGCCAGCGAGGGTAGTGAGGATGGAGACGAGTGGCTTCTGGCCGAAAAAAAGGGGGCGTCCACGACTTCATCAGATCCTCATGCACCTCCGGGAAGAAAGGAACCAGGGCAGGGCATGGTCACGAGCCACGACCCGTGCCGAGGAACCAATCATCCCACTGCGAGGGTTCGAGACCGGGAGGTGTGCACCCGAGGGAGGCCGCCACGCTGAATCTTCATCCTCAGAGGACGATTGCCCATCCCCCGATGCTTCAGTCTGGATCCAGAACACCTGAGAAGAGATGATGCCAACCCCTCAGAGGACCTCAGATGATGCCAACCCTGAAACAACATACAGAACTACCACATTTTGCTATAAGTTTGATTGCATCATATAATAATTGCTGTTAATAGTGTTCATCGTCTGTTTTATTACGTCTTAAATTGATTTTTCCGTACTGCTGGTTCGTCTGGTCAGAGGAGAACTGGCCCCCCGACTGAGCCTGGTTTCTCCCAAGGTTTTTTCTCCATTCTGTCACCGATGGAGTTTTGGTTCCTTGCCGCTGTCGCCTCTGGCTTGCTTAGTTGGGGACACTTCATTTCCAGCGATACCGTTGACTTGATTGCAAAGATACTATTTAAACTGAGCTGGATGTTGACATCACTGAATTCAATGATGAACTGTCTTTAACTGAAAAATTAGTGTTTACTATTGTCATTCTGCATTATTGACACACTATTTTCCTAATTAATGCTGTTCAGTTGCTTTGACACAATCTGTATTGTTAAAAGCGCTATATAAATAAAGGTGACTTGACTTGACTTGACTTCTATCGACATCTGATCCTCTATCGGCGTGCCGAATTAAAACGCTGAACACGCCGTGAGACGGCACAGCAGAATCACCAGGGAGCCGCACAGAACAGCTGCTGCGGGAGGAGTGAGAGGTCCGTGGGGACTGGTCCGGCGGAAAGGCTCTCACTGTAACCCTCAGATCGCCCAGAGCACTAACCGATGGTTGTCTGCTCGCGGCAGAGAAGCCAGCGCGGGTAGTGACAGAGGGAGCCCCTCCCATCCCCGTGAGGAGAGAGAGGCGCGATCGCAGCGCTGCCATGGTCACACACTCACAGTGAACGCATGAACTATCCACAAACGCAGCTTCAGCGTGCTGAATGCCCAGACACTGAAGATAATGATCGTGGCTGTCGACGGAGGATAGGAAACGACCGCAACCAAGAGGACACGGCCGGAACGGTATCTTTAAAAAGACGCGAACCGACCGTGATTTGCTCTTTTAGGAAATCTGCTCTTTTAGTTGAAGTGCCCAGGGGAATCGCGTATGCATGGGGAGTGGCTCAGGTATCCAAAATCCACTAGCCAAAATTCATTGCCGTTTTCTCTTAAAGTCAGAGATGATTGGGGCTCCCAAGTGAATCCCCATATTGTCGATCACGACATAACTCGTAGTGACTGACAGATAGGGAACATAAAATATGTGTTTCCGATTGAAGACATCCTAATTTTGTCAGATTATTCCATTTCTGTGGACAATTTTATCCAAGTGTAAGTCCAAGTATACTTATTTGTAAAAAAAAGAATGTCCACAGACCTAATCTGGCAAAATATTCTTCCTTATTTGGTAAAACAATTCATAAATAAAGTATATAATTATACAAAGTACACACTAATTTAATTCATTAATTTAAAAAAATAATTTGTACTATATATAATTATATACTTTATTTATGAATTGACAGCTGGACAGACAGATGGACATTCACAATCAATCCTTCTGGCTGCCCTTCATCTCCACACTTATCATCATAATGTATTAAGTGGTAATGAAGACTAATAATGACTGGGTTATATTTAATGAGTTACTCAGTACTAATTACAATTGAATGGGTTAATAATTCAGTTCTAGAGAGGCCACACGCTTTCAAGGACCCAACCAGCAGTTTATCAATATAATAAATCCAATGAGTGTCAATTTGCATTAGGAAAAGTTTTTTTTTTTAGCTTTTCCAATCCCAATTTTTCACATTCCCAAAGAACTATAGGTAAAAAAAAAAAAACAGCAAGATCGAGAGGGAAGAAGAAGAAGATGAAGAAAAAAACAGTCCTTTGTAAACACAAGAAAGAACATCAGGGCAAAAAAACCCCACACATTGCTCTCAAGAAAGGAGTTAAAAAAATGAACATTTATAGCAATATCTAAGATAAAAGATGCCAACATGTGCTGATCCACGTGTGTGTGTATCTGTGTTTTTCTGGCTTTTCTCCTAACGGTAGCATTTTATTTCGTAGATTTATTGGCTGGTCTTTACTACCGCATCCGGAGAACTATTCACACTGACAAAACATGGTGAAAACACCTCTTTGTCTTCGTGAGAGTTGGAGATAAGTTTAAAGCCTAATAATCGCTCTGAGTCTTGAAAAACATCATAAAGCAACTGCTGTAAAATTGTGCTTCAGACAGCACTATCGGAGTATTACATTTCAAAACCACTGTTCGTCTCTCATTTAATGAAGATACAGTGTTTTTTCTGCCTTCATCTTCAACTTTCAGAAGTTGCACATCTCCCTCCAAAGTCAAACGAGAAAGTTTCAGCTCATTGCACACAGACATACACAGACATATATGCACACAAGGTTCATATACTCTTCATCACTACCAAAGAAAGGCTGTTTGCTTTTTCATTTTCCAAAAAGAGACTTAAAAAAAAAAAAAAAGACAAGAAAAAAGAAAAAACATGCAACAAAAATACCTTCATCTCGTGGCCGGTTCAGTGTTGATTCATCGTGTTTTTTTGTGAGTGGACCTAGGGTTAAGACAAAAAGGAGGGAAAAAGAGAAAAGAGAAAATTCAAAAAAAGATTACTGTGGCAAGAGAAAAATCAAAAAAGAAAACAAGAAAGAGCAAAAAACAAGAAATCAGCAAGAGGTTATTGTTCTCATTCTGTTCAAAAGCTGACAAAAAACAAAAGCAAAGGCAAACAACAAAAAGCATCATAAACACAGAATAACAAGAAAGACACAAATCGGCTACAAGATCAAAGAAGTTTGATGTTAATTCTGTGAATATTCTCTCTCGCCATTGTTTTGTTGCGGCTCGCGGGCCTTTTCTTTAACACCAGCTTTACTTGATAATGTTCCGACGGCTTGTTTGGATTCCGGGGAAGAAGGAAAAATCAATGTGGAGGAATCAGGAATTAACCTCTGAGGTATGAAAAATAAGAATTCCCATTCCCACCCCAGTCCCCCCTCCCTCCTCCGTCGTTCCTTGTGCTCCGGTCAAGCTATCATCCGCCTCGCTTTGAAAATGTGAGAGGTGGTAGAGAAGAGGACCTGAGGGAAGGAGGGCATAACACACCAGGCACGTGTTCATGTTCTGACACAAACACGGCTCAAACAACCTCTAGGGAAACGGGAACAGAGGTTGCTGTGCTCGCACATACACACACACCGTGTTGACGCTCTTGTCTTTGAGTGTAAACTGTGGAGTTTAGCCTTTCTATACAAACACAGCACAAAAATAAAACTTTAAAATAAACCATCTCTTATTCAAAAACCCTGGAAGTGTTCTGAAACATTTATGATCAAAAATATACTCATTTCATTTAACCTTTGAAAGTCTTGATTCGAAAGACTTGAGACCACAATGAAAATCTGGGATTCAGCATCTAAAAAAACTAAACGTTTTAAAAACGAAGACATGTTTTTGTTCTAATACATACTACTGTTGGTTTATGCTAAATAGTTCCCTTTCATGGGAACTTCGAACTGCGTCCTCTAGGGGTCGCTATGGGGAACGCCTCGTCGTGCCCCGTGTCTGAAGCATACATTGAAAAAACACCAACTCGTTGGCCGGCGACAGCCATGACGTCACTACCGGTGTGAATATAGTATAAATAGGCGCCGGGAGCACACATCATTCTCTTCTTCGTCTTCATTGACTGTTCTGTTTGAAGCATGCATTTCCAAGAAAAAAGTAAGAGCTATCTCTATTCATTATGGCAAGCACTAGCAGAGCGTTGGGTATACCGTTCCCCATAGCGACCCCTAGAGGACGCAATTCGAAATTCCCATGAAAGGGAACGTCTCAGGTTACTTATGTAACCATGGTTCCCTGAGTAGGGAACGAGACCCTGTGTCCTCTAGGTTTCTTGCCATGCTGCGGACGCAAGCTTCAGACGAAGAAGCGAATGAT
>NW_015552547.1:629172-634427 GCF_001515605.1 Sinocyclocheilus anshuiensis
GTTTTTTCAATGTATGCTTCAGACACGGGTCACGACGAGGCGTTCCCCATAGCGACCCCTAGAAGACGCAGTGTCTCGTTCCCTACTCAGGGAACCATGGTTACATAAGTAACCTGAGGCGATTTTCACTAGTGGTCTCAGGTTTCTAAATTTGCAATGTAAACTAAACAAGTGCAGATAGATGGTATAAATGAGTGTAACTTCATTTTTGGTGGTCAAATAACAATTCCTATTATTATCAATGTTTAAAACATTTACATTTTTTTTGTTTGATAAATAGAAAGGTCAAAAGAACAGCATTTATATATATATATAAATATCCTTACTGTCACTTTTGATCAATTTAATAAAACTTTGCTGAATCAAAATTGTCTAAACAGAAACCAAGCAGGTGCAGATAGAAGTGGAAAAGTACTGTAAAAAGGAGTGTAACTTCATGAAACAAACCATTTTTGTCAGCGGATGCATTATAAAGATATTTTTAGACCCCTTTTAGACTTCTTTCTGTGTGAGTTGACCTGAAAAATGCCAGTCAAAGAGAGACAGACAGAGAGACAGAAAAGAGAGGGATAGATATAGAAAAATAATGAAGAGGTCTCTCTATTGGACATGGCTATCCTTTCTCGATAATAAAGAGGAAAAAGAAAAGAGTGCATAGATGTGTGAGAGAAAGACAGGTGAGATCACTCTCGCTCTGGTAGAGATGGAGAGTAAAATCGGGGGACAATGTGTGTATTCGTTGACCGAGAGAAATATCATGTCAGTCAAACACACAAGAGAGGCAGTCCAGCCAAACAGGAAGTGCCATCTGCCACTGAGTTCACAGAAGCATCTGTGAGTCTACTACTGTCTCCCCTTTTCTGCGATGACAGGAGAGCACCTAATGGGGCACTTGGTGTCAGAAGGTAATCTGATTGGGTGGAAAACGAAATGACAGGATGTGGAAGCCAAATTTAATGAGATTCAATAAAGGTTGGGCTGATTTATTATATGTGAGCATTAAAAACGAGGAGGGAATGTTATATAAAAGTTTGAGTTTTACCTATTCCTTGCATTATAATGCTTCCCATTTTTGTTCAGAATCATTGAAGACTCAATGCTGTGCTTAGTTTGCATCCATTTCCCACCCTTATGTAAATGAAGTTCAATAAAAATACAATGTTGGTTAAAAGATATGTATATGCATTTAGCCTTTGTACGCAATAAAGGGTGGCTCATTCCTGTTATGCAATACAAGCTCATGCCCCTATATACTGTACATGATTAAAAAAAGTTAAAATTTGTATAATCTCAATTTTAATTCAATTGATTATTTATTTATTTAATGGCAAAGCCATTAAATCCAGTCCTCAGTGTCATTTGATCCTTCAGAAATTATTTTAACAAATGTGACCCTGGACCACAAAACCAGTCATAAGGGTCAATTTTTCGAAATTGAGATTTATACATCATCTGAAAGCTGAATAAATAAGTATGGTTTGTTAGGATAGGACAATATTTGGCCAATATACAGCTATTTGAAAATCTGGAATCTGAGGGTGCAAAAAAATCTAAATACTGAGAAAATCACCTTGTACAAATAAAGTTCTTAGCAATGCATATTACTAATCAAAAATTACGTTTTGATATATTTACGGTAGGAAATTTACAAAAAATCTTCATGGAAAATGATCTTTACTTAATATCCTAATAATTTTTGGCATAAAAGAAAAATCGATAAGTTTGATGTTATTTTGATGTTATAATTTTGATGTTAAAAAAATGTTTTTTTTTTTTGGCTATTGCTACAAATATACCCCAGTGACTTAAGACTGGTTTTGTGCTCCAGGATCACAAATCCATTTGGTGCTCAAGTAGCATTTATTATTGTTATCAATGCTGAAAACGGTCAACATATTTGTGGAAACCATAATACTTTTTTTTCAGGATATTTTAATGAATAGGAAGTTCAAAAGAAAAGCATTTGTTTGAAATAAAATTATTTTGTAACATATATTTACTTTTAAAATTGAATGCATCCTTGCTAGATATACGTATCAATTTCTTAGACCCCAAATGTTTGAACACACAGCTGAGCCATTTTCCTAATTTATTCATTATTATAATTCCTCTCTATATAGACTTATTGTCTCAGGATGGCCCTTCAACCTTCTGAAATCAATTCCATCCAATCTAAGAGGCTCATTTCTATTTTCCACTCTCTGATTTTTATCTGGATGGAGATATTGCACCCAAATTCATCATCCTCCAATCCATTTGACCGTCCCTTGCCTCTCTCGTATTCATTTTCTTTCTACTCTGCTGCTCGCCTCCCATCCAATTTTTTTTTCTGATCATCTCTCCTCATCATTTCTCTCCTCATAACCTCTTTTCCCAAAGCCTACCTTCTCTCTATTCTCTTTGGTGCTTACACAATCTATTATTTCAGCCCCAGTTCCTGGTGCTGACCTTGCTGTGCCCTCTGGCCTTAACAGGGCAGCTGACACCAGCAAACAGCCTACGTGAGAACGTGCGCACGTGATGCTCTTCTGCTTTTACACACATGCACGTATTGGTGCGAGTGTGAATGTGGTTAACGCTTTAACTGTTTTTGTTGAGACGTTTGTGGTATGAAGGTTTTTGCAAGGCAGTTTGTTTATCATTTTGTATGTGTGTGGGTGGTATAAATATGTAAAATCATGCTTTGCATGCATGCACGTGATTGCATGTGTGTCTAAGTGTGTGTACGTGTGTATACATGACCGAAAGTAGATGAACGCTACGCAGGAGTTACACAAGGTTGCTGTTTTGCGTGGATGAGCTGTTCACACACACACACACACACACACACACACACACACACACACAAACAGCCTCATCAGCAGATGCCAGTCGAATTACACACTCCCTCAGTGTTAGATGTCAGGGCTCGTAATCAGGCCGACCACAGGTGTCTGTGGACCGGAACGTTCTAGCAGGAATCTACCCTCTCCTCTGATATCCCAAACGGGGGGATATGAGTTCAATCTGCTACCTGTGGCTCACCCTCTTTACAGAAATATGATTCAGAAAATCAGCTTGAAAGAGGAATGAGATAGCCAGATGGCTTCCACCTGATGTTTTCATGCCTCTCAGCTTCTCCTGAGTGGAAATGGGTAGAAATTAGAGCAGTGATAGAAAGAGAGCACCCAAGTGACTTTGATAGACTGGATATAATTGAGCTCTATTTAACAGCATTAAAGATGCCTGGCCGACCTGGTGTGAAGTGCGTTTCTATTATACGACATGGGGAGATGTAAATGAGAATTAGATTTAGCATTAGATTCTATTAAACAGAGTATTGCCACAGTCCAGCATGGATCTATAATGAGTTGAGTTTTTTTTTTTTCGCTTTGATAAAGTCGTGAGGAAGATTCTTGGTAGATAAAGGAAATATGTAGCAGTTGGTATCACTGACATACAATTACATTTTTTTATTAATATTTTGAATGATCTTTTATATTGTCCATTTTTTATTTTAGTTAAATGTTTAGTAATTTAGTTGTGTATTTTGTCATTTTTATTAGTTTTTATATGTGACCCTGGACCACAAAACCAGTCATAAGTAGCATGGGAATATTTGTAGCAATAGACAAAAATACAATGTTTGGGTCAAAATGATTGATTTTTCTTTTATGCCAAAAATCATTAGGATATTCTATAAAGATATTTTGTACATTTCTGTAAATATATCAAAACTTAATTTTTGATTAGTAATATGCATGGCTAAGAACTTCATTTGGACAACTTTAAAGGTGATTTTCTCAATATTTAGATTTGTTTGCACCCTCAGATTCCAGATTTTCAAATAGTTGTATCTCAGCCAAATATTGTCCTATCATAACAAACCATCAATGGAAAGCTTATTTATTCTTCTTTTACATGATGTATAAATCTAGGTCCAGGGTCACATATGTGTATATAGTTTTTATTCATATTTATTTAGGGGTTAGTTGTTTCAAGTTAAACTAAGTGAAAATGAGAAATGTTAGCAACTAGATGAAAAAAATGAGTTTCAGATTTGTATTATTTTATTTCAGTTAATTTTAATTTAATTTCAAGTAACAAAATGTTTATTTTTGTTTTATATGTTTTATTTAACTATAATCACCTCTGATAGATACAGGATAGAAAAGAGATTGATTAAAAGAGAGACACAAAGATGGTACAGTAATAGTATCAGACAGTAATACCATATAGTTTTAGGGGGTTAGGGTTGTCCTAAAATGTCACTATTAAATAATATTAAATTCTAAATCAAAATCAGTTGTTATTTGGAATCTATTTTACTTTCATAATGTAACATTTTTCTGAGTGAAACTGGATATTCAATAAGGAAAACATACAGGGTTTGATTGATATCCAATCAGAAAATTAATGGATTGGTTGGCTATACATATCAGAAAAGAGGCTAAATAAATGTGAATTTGATCACTTAACGCAGTTCTTCAGTAGCTCCTACAGCAGTGGTTCTTAAACCTGTCCTGGAGTACCCCCAGCCCTGCACATTTTGTATGTCTCCCTCATCTACCACACCTGATTCAACTCATCAGCTCATTAGTGGAGACTGCAAGACCTGAAGTGGGTGTGTCAGATATAGGGAGACATACAAAACGTGCAGTGCTGGCGGTACTTCATGGAGAGGTTTGAGAACCACTGGGTGCTTCTCAAATGGAAGGCTGCATCCTACCGAGGCTGCGTCCTTCCTAGCTCAGTCCTTCAGAGGCTTGTAGGCTAGAGTCCTCCTTGGCATTAAACGCTAGAATGAGACAGTCTAGTAAGTGTGCGTGGCTACGTCACATATGTTCCCGCCCTCACCGCCACGGCACGAAAATACTAAGAAAACTTCGTTTTGGAAAAATACTTTGTATTACAAATCATTATATTATTTGGCTTTCTATTAATGCAATACAATGAATCACAGCCGTCTAGTCTCCCGGTGGCTTACATTATTCGCAGTTTAGCGTTTAGCAGTGGTGTATAAAGTACCTGAAAGCCATACTCAAGTAAAAGTACAGATATCTTACCAGACAATGACTTTGGTAGAAGTTGAAGTCACCGTTTAGAATATTACTTGTGTAAAAGTCTTAAAGTATGTGATATTTATTGTACTTAAGTACGAAAAGTATTTTTAAAATCTTAAACGTACTTAAATATTGAAAGTAAAAGTAAATGCAAAATGGAAAAGAAGCAAATTATATATATATATATATATATATATATATATATATATATAT
>NW_015552547.1:634573-655320 GCF_001515605.1 Sinocyclocheilus anshuiensis
ACACACACACACACACACACACACACACACACACACACACACACACACACACACACACACACACACACAGCAAGCCTCATCAGCAGATGCCAGTCGAATTACACACTCCCTCAGTGTTAGATGTCAGGGCTCGTAATCAGGCCGACCACAGGTGTCTGTGGACCGGAACGTTCTAGCAGGAATCTACCCTCTCCTCTGATATCCCAAACGGGGGGATATGAGTTCAATCTGCTACCTGTGGCTCACCCTCTTTACAGAAATATGATTCAGAAAATCAGCTTGAAAGAGGAATGAGATAGCCAGATGGCTTCCACCTGATGTTTTCATGCCTCTCAGCTTCTCCTGAGTGGAAATGGGTAGAAATTAGAGCAGTGATAGAAAGAGAGCACCCAAGTGACTTTGATAGACTGGATATAATTGAGCTCTATTTAACAGCATTAAAGATGCCTGGCCGACCTGGTGTGAAGTGCGTTTCTATTATACGACATGGGGAGATGTAAATGAGAATTAGATTTAGCATTAGATTCTATTAAACAGAGTATTGCCACAGTCCAGCATGGATCTATAATGAGTTGAGTTTTTTTTTTTTTCGCTTTGATAAAGTCGTGAGGAAGATTCTTGGTAGATAAAGGAAATATGTAGCAGTTGGTATCACTGACATACAATTACATTTTTTTATTAATATTTTGAATGATCTTTTATATTGTCCATTTTTTATTTTAGTTAAATGTTTAGTAATTTAGTTGTGTATTTTGTCATTTTTATTAGTTTTTATATGTGACCCTGGACCACAAAACCAGTCATAAGTAGCATGGGAATATTTGTAGCAATAGACAAAAATACAATGTTTGGGTCAAAATGATTGATTTTTCTTTTATGCCAAAAATCATTAGGATATTCTATAAAGATATTTTGTACATTTCTGTAAATATATCAAAACTTAATTTTTGATTAGTAATATGCATGGCTAAGAACTTCATTTGGACAACTTTAAAGGTGATTTTCTCAATATTTAGATTTGTTTGCACCCTCAGATTCCAGATTTTCATATAGTTGTATCTCAGCCAAATATTGTCCTATCATAACAAACCATCAATGGAAAGCTTATTTATTCTTCTTTTACATGATGTATAAATCTCAATTTCAATTGAGATTTATATATCATTTTGACCTCATTTTGTGGTCCAGGGTCACATATGTGTATATAGTTTTTATTCATATTTATTTAGGGTTTAGTTGTTTCAAGTTAAACTAAGTGAAAATGAGAAATGTTAGCAACTAGATGAAAAAAATGAGTTTCAGATTTGTATTATTTTATTTCAGTTAATTTTAATTTCATTTCAAGTAACAAAATGTTTATTTTTGTTTTATATGTTTTATTTAACTATAATAACCTCTGATAGATACAGGATAGAAAAGAGATTGATTAAAAGAGAGACACAAAGATGGTACAGTAATAGTATCAGACAGTAATACCATATAGTTTTAGGGGGTTAGGGTTGTCCTAAAATGTCACTATTAAATAATATTAAATTCTAAATCAAAATCAGTTGTTATTTGGAATCTATTTTACTTTCATAATGTAACATTTTTCTGAGTGAAACTGGATATTCAATAAGGAAAACATACAGGGTTTGATTGATATCCAATCAGAAAATTAATGGATTGGTTGGCTATACATATCAGAAAAGAGGCTAAATAAATGTGAATTTGATCACTTAACGCAGTTCTTCAGTAGCTCCTACAGCAGTGGTTCTTAAACCTGTCCTGGAGTACCCCCAGCCCTGCACATTTTGTATGTCTCCCTCATCTACCACACCTGATTCAACTCATCAGCTCATTAGTGGAGACTGCAAGACCTGAAGTGGGTGTGTCAGATATAGGGAGACGCGTCCTTCCTAGCTCAGTCCTTCAGAGGTAGGCTAGAGTCCTCCTCGGCATTAAACGCTAGAATGAGACAGTATAGTAAGTGCGCGTGGCTACGTCGCATATGTTCCTGCCCTCACCGCCACGGCACGAAAATACGAAGAAAACTTCGTTTTGGAAAAATACTTTGTATTACAAATCATTATATTATTTGGCTTTCTATTAATGCAATACAATGAATCACAGCCGTCTAGTCTCCAGGTGGCTTACATTATTCGCAGTTTAGCGTTTAGCAGTGGTGTATAAAGTACCTGAAAGCCATACTCAAGTAAAAGTACAGATATCTTACCAGACAATGACTTTGGTAGAAGTTGAAGTCACCGTTTAGAATATTACTTGTGTAAAAGTCTTAAAGTATGTGATATTTATTGTACTTAAGTACGAAAAGTATTTTTAAAATCTTAAACGTACTTAAATATTGAAAGTAAAAGTAAATGCAAAATGGAAAAGAAGCAAATTATATATATATATATATATATATATATATATATATATATATATCTGCACATCATTATAACAACACTTACCATATTATCGCAGATGATGCTGTATATCGCACACCCCAGACTCGACCTGAGTGGAAAGTGAATCATCCGTGGTTGTGCGCGCACTTGTTTGCACGAGCAAAGGTGTTTTTAGGAGTCTAACTTGCAAACGTCAGACCACTGATTCATCAAACCTGCTTTCCTGCAGTCCGTGTTCTTCTGAATTCTGACTATTTTGTAGTAAGTAACGAATATGCTTCGGGGAAATGTATCAGAGTAAAAGTATACATTTTAATTAGGAAATGTAGTGGAGTAAAAGTTGACTGAAATATAAAAACTCAAGTAAAGTACAGATACTCCCAAAAAATACTTAAGTACTGTAACGAAGTATTATTACTTCGTTGCATTACACCACTGGCGTTTAGTGAGTCATTTACACCAAAACAAAAAATAACATCTATGCTTTCATGTCTGAAAACATAATTTTTGTCTTACATTTCATAATAAATTCAGACAAGCTCAGTACTGAATCGTTTTTCATCAGTTTATTTTCATGATAGGATAGGTGATTGAAGGTCACGGAGGATATATCCCATGCATCCTTCAAATTCAGCTGAATGAAGGACACGAAACGAAGGCTGCCTTCCAAGGATCCTTGCGATTGAGACGGCCTTCAGTGACATTTGATGACGTGGCAGCCGAGATATGCAGCCTTCGGAGGATGCAGCCTTCCGTTTGAGAAACACCCAATGTCCTACAGCATTTGTCTATTGCAGAGTGTAGTTCCAAATCTAATTAAAAGCACCTGAATAAACTAATCAAGGTCTTTGGTTTTACTTGAAAATTACATCCAGGTGTGTTGGAACATGACTGGAACTAAAACTCTGGCTGTGTCCAAAAGCTGAAAAATGACACCTCCGCAGGCAACATATGGAGGTAAGAAGGCAACAAGGCACGTCCAAATCATATGACTGTGTGACATCCTGTCTACTGAGACACCTTCATGTGATTAATTTTTGAAGGCAGTATTGATGTATCTTCCTGCCTATAATATCTCACTCTCCTGTGCATTCGATGCTGTGACAGTTAAGCTAAAAAAGGCAAGAAATTAGTATTGTAATAAAAAGCTCTCTTATTTTGTAGTAGATCATTATGTTCTCTCAGAAGCCTTTCTGAAATCAGTTTCGGGGATGTACCTTTGTTCGCAAACACTGCCTGCAAAGTCACTGCCTGATAAGGCAGCAAGGCAACAAGCCTAAGTTTTTGGACACAGCGTACGTGTGAAAGTGTCTTTATATACCCATGGTCCTGAATGATCATCATATTCATATGCCATGATATTTACACTGAACTCCAAAGCAGTGGTTCTCAATCAGGGGGTCTCATTAAACTACCAAGGGTGGCTTAAATTGAGAAATTATTATTATGAAATATTTGTTATTTTTTCCCAATAATGATTGAAGAACATACAGTTCTGGATTAGAACATAACTTATGGAAGTTAGTTGAAATGAATGAATCGTGGTTTAGTAATTTAATATATTAAAATAATTAACCATGTTAATTAATTCAATACATCAATAAATAAACAGCAGAAATACCAAAATATTGTTTTGGAAAAAGGGTTAAGAACCACTGCTGCAATTCAGTTTATGTAACCCTATTATATTACTATTACAGTAGTGTCCAAAAAGCCACAGTATTGCCATGGTACCACTTACTAAAAAAATGTAATATGGTGGATTTGGAGAGGGAAAGAGAGACAAAGGATAAATAGAGAATAATAGGAGGCTGAATGAAAGTGGAAGGAGTGTTTGGTGTAGATAAAAAGAGAGACACACAGAGATAAGGTGATTGGGATAGAGTGAATTTGTGAAAAGAGGAGTATTTGAACAGAGCAGAGCTGGATGGGATGACATTTAGGTGTGGTGGAGATGCAGACAGCATGAAGGTTAAAACTGTTTCCCCGGTAACCCCCGCCGCATGGAATTAAAGCTGGGTCTCCAGAGAAACATGATGCCCGGCGATATATCTGCCTGCTCAGTCATAAAGACTGCAGAGAGCTGTCATAAGACTGACATTAGACTCTTCAAATCCTGCATACAGCTGACATGAGCCAAGAGCTCATTATAATGACTGCTGTAATATCATATTCTAAGAAAAAATGCACTTAAACGGTCCACTACTAGAGAGATTAAAAAAATCTCAATTAGTATCTTTTAACTAAAAATATCAAAGCATCCTTAAAACAAAATCAATTATATATCTGAAAAGTAAAACTGCATAAGATATTGTGTATTATGTATTTAGAGAATGTACCATACATGTATTTGCATTTGCATTGCTTGATAATTTCACTTCTTTTAGCATAAATCTCATTAAATTTATGGTGTAATTCCAGTGTATGATATATACACTACTGCTTCAAATTTGTGAGTACGATTTCTTTTTTGAAAGAAAGAAATATGTTAATTCAGCAAGGATGCATTAAATTGATCAAAAGTGACAGCAAAAACCTTATTCAATAAACAATCCTTAAAATTGTATTATTATTTCCAGAAAAATATTCAACCAAATATGAACTGTTTTTAACATAGATAATTATAAGAAATGTTACTTGAGCATCATATCAGCATATTAGTTCCCTTTCAGTCGGTCACTCTTGACGTCACGTCGGATGACCGACGAATTTATGAGGTACATATAGGTCTTTATGTTTTTGATCTGTACTGTTTGTCACAAATACTAAAAACTAAAAACAGCTAAAAATACAGTAGAAAATTTAATTTACGAACAAATCTCAATGAACCAATTATTAATATATATTTTTATAATTAATATCATATTCTAATATCTGCATGCATAATAATTAGAAAAGTATAGGAAAATGCTGTCGGTTGTAATCATAAAGTGTCTTGGAGAGCAAAAACATAATCATAACTCTGCAATTATGGTTTGTGACAGCTAAGTCAAACACTCCATAGTGACTTATGAGGCCTATTAATGACTTTTGTCATTGTGTGTGTCTGTGTGTGAATGTGAGAGATTGTGTGTATGAGTGCACACATGACAGATGCAGGCTAATCTTGCTGATTTAATAGAATCTAGCTCATTTTAAGTGACTATTGTTTTTCTCCTTTTCCCGCTGACGTTGCTGTAATCCTGTTAAAACACACAAAAGCAGCCGCTAATCACATGGATCAAAATAGAACATGTCACTGTCACTGACAATGTTCCACCACGCCAACATCTTCTCTTCTCTTCTCTTCTCTTCTCTTCTCTTCTCTTCTCTTCTCTTCTCTTCTCTTCTCGTGTCCCCAGTAACAGTTTCAATACCTCCATTCCACAGAAATCTGCAGATTTTCTCACAAAATCAGCATAGAATATGGCAAAAAACTATGCCTAGACCCGTCTATGGGACGTGTACCAGATCTTTTTTTTCCCCTCACACAGTAAAAACTGATATAAGGTCAGACTGGTTCACTCTTCACGTACTCTCAAACTTCCTTTTTATTTTTACTTTCTCCCCAATTGCTCTTTCCTTCTTTGCCTCTCCCACAGTTTCTACTTCCACATTCATCCTTCTCCGAAGCACCAGGAGAGGTACAACCCTGTGTGTGAGTGTGTGTGTGTGTCTGTTTTTGAATCTAATTTGCATTCACAGCCACTTGCCGCCTAAGCTGCAGCAGGCACTGAAGAGACAGCCCTTTGAGCTACACAGAGAGAGAGAGAGAAGGAGAGAAAGAGAGAGAAGAAACAAGTGAGAAAGAAAGCAGCAGGAGGAAGGAGAGGGAAAGAGAGACAGAGAAACAGAAAGGAAATCAGAGGGCAATGGCTCTGCATGTATGCATATGTTTCCATGTTTCTCTATGAGTGAGAGGAAAGATGCAGGGTGGCATTTTGAAGCCTGTTACCACCCAAGACAAAGAAACTACTTAAAGTAGTTGTTAAAGAAATAGTTATTTATGTGTCATTATTTATTATTTACTCACCCTTATGCTGTTCAAAACCTGTATGATCTTATTTTTCTGTGAAAAAGGAATATTCATGTCATTACTGTAGTCAACCGTATAAAATTTTACTTTGAGAAAATAACGAAAACATTTTCGTAGGTTGAATCTCAATGATATTAAAGTAACACTAGTTCTAAGTGACCCTGGGCTGTCAAGTATCAAAACGGACAAAAGGCACCATAAAAGTAGTCCATCTAACTCATGCACTTTATTCCAAGTCTACTGAACTCGTATAATAGTTTTATGTAAGGAACAGACTACAATGTATGTAATTATTAGTAACAGTCTTTCCCTCTGGTGAAGCTTTTAAATCAAATACAGTGGTTACAGCGTAGATGAAAAGTCAATAGCATCAACATCAAGTGTCTCATAACAAAAGATCATGATATCAAACCAGTTACTGATGTGAAATACAACGCACAAGACATAACAGAGAACTATTTTTATGGTGCCTTTTTGGCTTAATTATTTGAGTTTGACAGCACGCTATTCATCACTATTAACTTCAACACCATTCAAGGGTTTGAAATGACATGATAGTGAGAAAATAATTGGAGTGAACTATTCCTTCAACTTTTCACACCAAACCTCTACTTCATTTCTGGTGGCAGGCCAATATATATCACAAAGGCCAATACCAGATATCAGTAGATATCTGTCATTTTGTAATTATCGGCATTAGCCAATGTGTTTTTCTTTTTGGCCTATAAGTGTCAGAAGCACTGAGAAGCCTAGTGCCTAATTGCAGACGTGGAGGAGCTCTCATTTCTGTCTAATAAAAGAAAGGCGAACGCAATAATACTTTTTAATATACCGTCGGCTTTCAGAAAATACACATTTGCATCATTTAAACAAGCCTTTGAATACCTATTAAATATTTAATTCCACAAACCTTGCAAACTTCAGCAAATCCAGCTATTAGGTGCAAAATTGTTTCCTGTATAAAACACATGTACTCTGTGCATGATAATCATAATAGGATTAAAGAGTCAAGAAGTTGCTATCTGAAGTACAAATCTGTTTATTTTATAGATTTTTAAATAAAAGTTTTTTATTTTATTTGTTTCCTATTTTGTCCAATGGAAATTAAATATACATTTAATTGTAGCAGTTATTATACTTAGGCTATTTTGTAGCCATTGTTAAATTAAAAAGTTTGATATATGTATATTGGCTATCAAAAAAAAAAAAAAAAAAATTGGTCAACTACTATTAATTTCCAACAGCATTTATCCATTAGCATAAATAAAGTCCTCCATTTTATCTGTAGCAATTAGACGGTCCTGAAAACAGCTTCTTTAGACACCTAATCTATACGTGTTTATTAATGGAGTACATTCATTCATGGTACTTTCTGTAACAGTCCCAGAAGTCAGTGGGATCTTTAGTAAGCTCGTTTCCATCAATTGCCTGTAACTGTACAAACACCTCCGACGACAACTGATGTCAAACTAATTAGCTTGTTAGCATGTGAGGAGAGTTTCTGCGTGAGGCAAAGAGGAGAGGAAGAAAGAAAGCACGGCACGACCTGGAACAATGCGCTATCTGCACAACAACGGCCTACGTCAAGAATTCACACACACCTAATAACTTTCTCTCAAGTGGCTCTCTCTTCTGTGGCTATAAATAGAGTGTGTGGCAGAGCTCTTGCTAATTCCTTCATTGAGAGTCTACTGGTAACGCACAAGGATGCACACACACGCTCGCACGGCTCTGACGTGCTTCCTGACAGCTACACGCAGGAAGAGCTGAGGGGTTGCCAAGGCGACCCCTTCCCCTGCCAAACCCTCATTCTGTGTCAGTGTTATCTATCCATACATATCTGTTCTCATCTCCTTCCCTCTCCATTTTCCCTCCATTTCTCTGCATCTCTCTCATTTACTTTGCTTATTCGGTCTCCCTTTGCAGTATATTCATTCTTCATTCTTGCACTTTACATCTTTATTACTCACGTCCCGTCTTATTCTTTTTCTTGTGTCTGTCAGCTGTTATCTCATACTTTTAATTGAGTATTGTTATTCTCTTGAGCTGACAGCCTTATAGACACATTCATTAACACACACTTCCTCCCCAAAATCTCATGGCCCAGCAGTCTAACAATAACAGTTCTGCTCTGGGATTTCCACACACACACACACACACACACACACACACACACACGATTTCAAGTAAGCCTGCACACGCGTTCTCAGCTGGAAAGTTACCAATTTGCTCTCATTACTTTCCACTAAAAACTTCACACTGAGAAACTGACCTCGGCTGATTCCATTGGTTTGACCTTGCTTCAAAATTGAAGCCTTCCTTTGGTTTTCATTCAGTGAAAGGCGGAAACACTGTGGAAAAGAACAAGCTACAGTAGTTCAGGGGAGAGAAGGCTAAATGATTTTTTTTCCCCTCTAAACATTCATTCGGTCATAATATGACAATGATGCCATTGCTAAAAGCAGCCCACCTCCGAGTTACACTAACCGATCCTGTTAAAAGTCAAAATCTCAAACACTCCAGCTGTAGCCTGTAAACTTCTGTTGGAATATTTGTTTTTTTTTTGTCATGCGTCGCAGAGTTGTTTTTGTGCTTCTCGGCTTCTAATACTTCAAAGGGGCCCGCAATGGTCCGTCTATATTCAGAATACCTCAGAGCTTCCAGGAGCTAATTAAAAAAACGCCCCCTCCACACCAATGCTCAGGTGCTGTCCGAAGCAGTTTTGATTTCCCTCCCATAGAAAACAAGAGTGCTATTCGAATTTCATCTTTTGTTCAAGCGTTCCCTCATTTCTTTCTTCTATTTCTCATTTCTACCTCCTTGGCCTTTGGGATACTTCAATATATGGTTATTGTAGCTCTTTAAGGCAGAATCATGTTATGTCTGCTTTGTGTAAAGCCAATCTATTCAGATTTTACTTGCTTGTTGATTTACTGATCAATTTATCTATTTTTTGCTTAAAAAAAATGCGAAAATCCTGTAGGCTTTGTGTTCTCTCTTGGTCAAATCGATCTGACAGAGAAGAGTGAGTAGACAGGCTGGTGACAGTATCAGGTGGGCTGCAGAGTGCACAGTCATGCTAAAACCAACCCATCAGTCCTGCTCACACATGCCTCTGATTGACCATCCGCCTCCAGCCTTCAAACAACTCCCACAGGTCCTGCTACTTTCTCCCCAGGCTTACTCAGCCCTGCCATAACCACCGGACGAGAACGAGAGAAAAAGAGAAAAGAAATTTGGGCATCCAAAACAAGAACTAGGCTTTTAATAATAACAATAATAGGCTCCACATTTGTTTGTCGAAAAAAAAAGGAAAATGTCCATGTCGTTAATGACTGCTACAGATAACGGCAAAAATTTAATTTTGGGGTTAGGTGATGTTTGACATTAAAATAAAGGGGCCATATGATGCTATTTCAATTTCTCCTTTTTCTTTGAAGTGTTACAAGCTCTTGGTGCATAAAGAAGATCTGTAAAGTTGCAAAGACTAAAGTCTCAAATCCAAAGAGATATTCTTTATAAACGTTAAGAGTCAACCACGCCTACCTAAAACGGCTCGTTCTAACACGCCCCCACATGTCTACATCACGATGTGGGGAGATTTGCATAACGCCGCCCAAATAGCACCTTTTATTCTCACTGTTGCCGCCGCCATGTTGTGGAGACGCTGTGTGTTTCGTTGTGAAAGCGAAACTACTTTGTTTGGTCTTCCAAAAGAGGACACAACTAGAAATCAGTGGTTAAGTTGTATTTACAACACTGTTCCAGAACAGTTCAACCCAAATATTCAGACGTGTGCAGTGCATTTTACGGAGGACGAGGACTGTTTTCTGATGTGACGTGACATGTGGCCAAGTATGGTGACCCATACTTGGAATTAGTGCTCTGCATTTAACCTAGGTTTTGTCTCGTCGTGCCGGGAGTTGGCATCACAGTATGGTAGGGGCGTAACATTTCCGTCACATGCTTGAGGTATTCGGCCAATCACAACGCTCTGGATAGCTGGCCAATCAGAGCACACCTCGCTTTTCAGAACGATGAGCTTTGTAAAAATCGACGCGTTTCAGAAAGGTGGGGCATAGAGGAGCAACAATAATGTACATTATATGGAAAATAAATTATATATTGTAATTGTATAAATTACATTTTAAAATATATTAAATAAGAAAAGTTATACAAATAATTCATAATATTTCAGATCAAAACTACTGTCAAAACATTAAAATATTTTGATGGAATTATGGAAATCAATTCCATCCTGTAAAAACATAAAATATTTAAATCTAGTGGCATCTGAGAATTCAGAATTCTGCTTTAGTTTACTCTAAAAGAGGCTATAACAGATGTCACTATATATAGTCAGAGGAACAAGAACAAAGGGAGACAAATAATGAGACTATATAGTGCTGTATAAGTTGCCTGGGGCAGTTTGGGGCCAAGATGGTCCCCACATATAGTAACTGATGTAGTAGCTTTGATCTCCTTTCCACCCCCTCTTCTAACTCTCACATGGATCAACTGCAGTACAGCATGCATACACTTCTGTAAAAGAATAAATCTGTATATCTTTACTGCAGTTCTAAGGCACTTGACTTGCTCTACATATGTAAGACTAAACAAAAGAGCTCCTTTATTAGATCTGAACTTATATAGTCATGTACAGCTTAATCATGCTCTAAATGAAGGAATTAATCCACCATTTGGTGTGGAAACACAATGCACTGGATAACGTATTTGTTCTAAATAGCGACTCTGATGCGCAGGATTGCAAGCCAGCTTGGGAGAGACTGAGTGGATTAAAGGGAATTTGGGGATTTGGGAAAATGGAAACTGGCACATTTGGGAATCTAGGAATCGGCAGATTTGCAGAGGGCTTTGTGAAAGACACATGGCGCAGAGAAAGAGATAATGTGGGATGAAAATGAGTGTTGGAAGACAGAACGAGAGAGAGTAGAAAGAGAAGGAAGGAAAAGAGACACATTGCTGATGGTGTCAAAAAACAAGAAAACAACACTGGCATCTTTGCTGTGAACAAACATTCACACGCCTATGCAGATGTTCAGTCTGACTGCAATGTGCTGGAATATGCTGCTGATGTGCTATGACTGAGGCATTATATACTATGCGTTGGCATGTACAGTATATAGTGCACATACGGAGGTAATAATTTTGATGACTTTTTCCTCATTAACACGGGTTGCAAATTACAAAGCACTCTTTCATAATAGAAAGAATTGCTTAAATAAGACAATTACCATTGTAAACACAAAACACCTCCACTGGCTGCCAAAAAGAGGTAAAAACTGAGAGGAAAGGAGCAAAAAGGGCGCTGAGATTGCAAATTACTGCTGATGTCAATAATTTGTTTCTCTAGGCGACTTGGCGGCTGGAACCTTAATTGCGAGAGAAAAACACCTCCTCGCAAATCAGCTCTTTCCATCCTCTGAGAGTATCTGTCCACTTTGCTCTCTCTCAAAAGAAAAAAAGACAAAAAAGAACTGGAAGAGGAGAAGAAAAAAGACAAATGTTGAGGGGTTTTACTTCAGTCTGAAAAGTTAGTCACTTCTTTGGTTTGTTAACTCTCCATCAATTAACCCCAATTTGTCGTAAATGTACGTCTTATACTGGGGCATAAGTAATTTCCCAGAACGCTTTAGTCTTTCCAGCTGGCCTCACTCTTTAAGTGAATCATAGGGTAAACTATTCCTGACAAGTCCTGATCCAGAGTGCAGGGGACTGATCATAACTGGGAAAAGGCAAGGACATGTCCTTAGTCAAGGTCTGGTAAAGCTGCACCAAAGTTCAAGGGCAGAAAATGATTTCATTTTCACTGTATGGTACTTTGTAGTGTTAAAGAGATAGTCCAGTCATAAATGAACATTCTGTCATGATTTACTCATCCTCATGTCATTCTAAATCTTCCACAGAACACACACAAAAAAAAGATATGTGACCCGTGCTGGCAAAATGAGTCGGAATACGCACGGTCTAATTTTGAGCTACAGGCAAAAGAAGTGAAAAATGTCAGTTTTGGTCAAATTTGAGGTTTTTACAAAAATTAGTTCATTAAGCCCTCTTCTAGTGAACCCAATGCTCCAAATAGTAATTAAACATCTAAAAATGATCTTTATTTGTACATTTTCTGAGAGGAGTAGTCTATAAGTTTTCAGCATTCCAGCTTCGTGAATATTCATATTGAATTCTCGCTGACATGAGTCCAAACCAGTAAAATATGATTTTTAAACCCATGTTGATGAAAACAAAAAAACGATCACGCTGACTGACATTTGCAAAGTGCGTGCGTAAAATGCGCCTCTCCGAAAGCACGCGATCTCCTTATAAAGTAAATTATTGCAAAATAATGAATGTCTTGGCGAGATTCACATAATCATTTACATAAACATTTAGTTAATCGTTGGGGATAAATCTGATGTGTAACATTATATTAGATACATGCATTGCAGTAGGTCTTAATATAGATCTGTCTCAATGTTAATCATACATTAAAAGAAAAGAAGGAATCATTCGCTGATTAAATAATTAATTAATTGATGATTAATTGATTAATTATGATTAATTGATTAAACTACTGTTTACTTGCATCTGTTCTAATTTTTAATAACAAAGATAAAATAAAAATAGCTATATTGTGATTAAGAGTATAGTATAGGCTAATGGAGGAAAATATGCAGCGTTGCTAGGTGATTTTGCTTTGGAATCTTTAACTCGATATTTCTCTAAATCTGTAGCTCAGTCATTTTTTTCGTCCGATTCCAACAAGTCATATATCATTTTGAAGGTATTTTAATGGAGAATGTGAAAATAAAAATAACTCATTTTTGAAAATTTGCTCAGTCCGACTCATTTTGCCAGCACGGGTCACATATTTTGAATAATGTTTCAACTGTTTCTGTCCATACAGGGAAAGTCAGTGAGGTCCAAAACAATTCTGGACCCCACTGACTTTCATAATATGGACAAAACAAGACATTGTTTGAAATATATTCTTTTGTGTTCCAAAGAAGAAAGCAAGTCATACAGATTTGGAACAACAGTAAAAAGTAATGAGTAAATGACAACAATTTTTAATTTTGGGCAAACTATCCCTAAATATTGTAGCATCTACTATGCAGCACATGCAAAATGCATGTCTATAGGTTCTATTACTCAATAGAGTGCAGCAGTTGGGTTCCAGAATTAAAAACCCCATTCATTTTCTCCATAGGGGAATTGTTCTTTAACTTATAAACCTTTGAAGACAGACCTACTGTGCATATTTTGCAATAAACATAAAATATATCGTTTCTATATCCATAATCAATATCAATAGTTCTATACTTACTCATCTTTTTTTTTTTTTTTTTTTAGATTATTTCATTTGCAATGCCTTTTGGGACTGTAGTTCCTTCCCTTATTAAAGTTTTATCTTTTTGTCTGATTTTCAAATATTTTTTGCTTCAAAAATAAGTTTGCAATGTTGTGATTTACCTCGTAGCTGGTTGGTTTTGTTCATGGCTTATAACCCCTTGACTTTTTTAAAATCCCTATGGGAAAATACTTCCTGAACCAAGGCTGCTGAAAATGTGGATGGGCACTGTTGCACTCTACTCCCCCTATTAGATATAACCATAATGCTTTGCTGTGTTGTGTCAGACACTCACCATCCTCTGTGGGCACATAGACGTTGAGGTAGAGACAGTCTTCGCTCTGATTCTGAATGTAGGTGGCGGCCATGTCCAAGTTGTCGGTAAACCACACAGGCAGCATGATCTCAGGTAAAACACCATGCACGTTCTGCGGGCAAACAGGGGCGAACTGTGTAGCGTTCCGCACTTCCTGCCAAGACCCAGGAGCTTCCGGCGGCTGAAAACGACGGTCTCCGATTGGCGCTGTGGCATAGGGGACGCCAAGGTACTGTTCTACGGGACCCAGAATCTCGTTGTTAAGCTCTTTTTTAATCCCGCGCAACTTGCCATAGTTTGTGGTGACGGTGGGATATTTGGAGCCGGGATCAATGCGCTGACACAATGCCAAGGTGATCCACAGAGCCAACCAGAGGAGAGTAATTGCGTGGGTGGCCTCTGAGTTGCGGGCATGGCCCAAATCACGTTTGCAGCCATGGGGCAGATACATGACTGTCTTGTTTTTTCCTTCTTCGCTTCGCCGGTTTATTGACTTCCGCTTTGCTTTGTCACGGGTGAAGGGCAAAGGAAAGTTAAACTATTATAACAGAACAAGAAAAAGTGGTCCTGCTGGTTTGTTTTGGTCTTTCAGGGAGTAAGAGGGAGGACAGGAATGGAGCGACTGTGGAAGGGTTGGGGTGGACGAGGGGCTGTGGTTGTGCTCAGCCCTGGTGGGTTATCGTGGAAATGCAGTAGAGAGTAAAGAAGAAAAGTCTGTTACGTTCCATCTCCCTCAGCCGTCCTCATGGGGTCAGTTAAAGAGGTCACGCAGATGATTGCTGATCCTGCCAAGAACAACAAAAAGGATAAGGGTTAGTGATCAAAGGTTAATGTGCAAGTTGTTACCCTTTGCATGCACATATCAGCCACATGGATTTGTACAATGTTGAATGCTGCAAACTGGATTAAAGGGATAGTTTACATGAAAATTCTGTCATCATTTAAAAACCCTGATGTCATTGCGAACCTGTCTAACCTCTGCGACACAAAAGAAGATAATCCGAAGAATGTCTCAGTGTTTTTGTGTCTATACAACAAAAGTCAATGGTTGTTTTGGACCCCACTGATCTTCATTGCAAAGGTGTGGTCACATTTACCATTGATCAACAACATTTCACGAAATACAGTTCTATCATGACAACTCTTGGAAGATTGCATGATAATGGATATGAAAATGTTAATGTATTTGGTCTTGGCGGAAAAGATCTGCTATGCTGCTGCTGCTGTTGGTTATTGCTGTAGTTGTAGATTATTGCTGCTGCTGCTGCTGCAAGCAAGTATATGAACTTGCTACTGCCAATACATACGCAGATATGGTGCATTGAGTATTTAGAACATTCTACTGCTGTACAAGCAGCATATAGAATAACCTGTAGCAGATCTATAAAGGTGGAGCTGGGGAAGGTGGAGGGTTTCAGAGGAACTCTCAAAGTGCGCTGCGAACTTCTCTAGTGGATGCTAACCAGCCATTTACTGTAAATGTAAAGCAGCAAGCGTATTGGCTGCATATGCAACATGAACCAATCAGCTTGTGCCAAGTAGATTAATGCTGTTAATATCATCAGTTTGCATTAACGACCCATCAGCCTGTGCCATCTAGAGTTTCATGACAGAACTTGGCATTCATTTCAACAGGAATTTGTGTGATCGGGATCTTCGCGTGAGAGCAAAAAAGTTCTCCACATGGATTTCACCATGTTGACCAACAGAAAGCTGCTTGGTTTGAAAGTGAATTCTGTGTGAGTAATGATCCATACAGTATCAGTACACTAATACCAATGGACAATGGAGTTTCATTTGTGACCACACATGAAGTCCAAAAACTGCTGCAACTTTCTTTAAAATATCTCATTTTTTGTTGTGCAGTCATACAGGTTTGCATCTACTCTTGTGGATGAGTAACTTATTTTTAGGTGAACTATTAGGGGAATGAAGGTACCTTTTAAGCATCTTGCTGGTATTGGTGATAACTGAAGGATTTCCAGGCGGATTGAACTTACAACCTTTTAGTTTCTAGCCCAGATCTTTAATGACAAAGCAAGATTGCATTTGAGACAGAACACTGAAACAAGTAAAACAATTCTATAACATTTCCCATCAAACATGAATGGTTTTCAAAGTTTATATGAAGCTTAAAAATTCAATGACTCAGCAGTTACCTCCCGTAGGCTTCTACGTCTAAGCCCTGGAAAAAAAGCAATACTGCAGGCAAATGACAGCTCAGACGACTCGTTCAGGGCATTATGAGGATCATAAACACAATAAGACAGAGACAGGGAGACAGTGATGTGAAGGAAAACATCTCGAAACACCCACACAAAGAGCCTCTATCAGTCAGTTGTGACTAACAAACTAAAAATAGATGTTTTAGCTCTCACATCCTGAATGAAATCATCTGTGCGGATATGAAGTCTAATTAAGAACCGATGCATTTCGCCGTGAACGCATCTTTTGTTTTTTAAAGCCTCTAATCGCCTGAAAGAGCTGATTGATGCTTTAAACTTTGATGTTCATTTCAAATGGTGTTAGCATTTAGCCAAGAGCGCCTAGCTTAAGCATTTTAACGGTTAGCTAAAACAGAGGAGAGAGAGATTTATGTGATGCGAATGGATTTAATGTGGGTTTAGATTTGAAGTCCGGACAAGATGGAGGGCAAAAGGTCAAGCATAAGCAGTGAACTTTAAAACTAATGGAAAAAGAGGCATTAAATCTCAACTCCTGAGATGACAGGAATGTTATATATAACAGCACCGAAGGACACAAATAGGAGCAGATTAGAGACATTACAAAAGGTAGGAGTAGAAACAGATTGAAAATTGAATGAGAAATCATAACACTAAATATGGCTGCTCTACAGATGGATTCAACATTGACGTCATTTCCTTTGGCTCCAGAGCTGAGGTGATTGGCTCAAAAAAAATCTGGTAATGATGGCAGATTTCAAACCAAGCAACGGCCATTGGGAGAAATGGGAATGCTAACAGAGAGCTGTCTGCAGGTATTATAGACCTCCTTGGTGCAGTAAATGTGGATGGCAAGCTATTTAAAAAGCAAAACAATGCTTCCTCATCATCATCACCATCATCGTTAATGTGGCAACAATCATCATGCTGAATGGACTCCTCCAGTGATATTACTTTATCACCATCCTATAATAGTCTCATTTAATGTGGCCATTAGCATTTCTAGTGCAGCGCTGTTGTCGCCTTGTGTGTGTCTGTCTTTTTGTTATGCCAATAAAGCTATTTGAATTTGAGAACTATGGATTGGAGAGAGAATAAAAAAGAATAAGGAATAGGGAGAGAGAGAAAACCAGAGGTGTGAAGACATAGCAGGTATTTTGCTCAGGGGCCTGTACAGGCACTAGCGCTTTAAATACGGATAAATGCTGTAAAAATACAATAGCAACTCTGGTATAAATCCCCCAGTAGTCTATATGTAATGTGGTATTTAAGGAGGTCAGACAGAAATGGGAAAGGAATAAAACAGTTGAGCTGCTTATTCCTATTATTAATGCACTGTAATTCTTCCCGCTTTCATTCATAATAATTTAAGACTCAGTACTGTGCTTAGTTTGCATCCATTTCCAACCCTTATGTAAATGAAGCTCAATAAAGATAAAATGTTGCATATAAGATATATATATATATATATATATATAGGCATTTAGCCTTTGTATACAATAAAGGGTGACTTATTCCTGATATGCAGTACATGTTCATGCCCCAATAATTTAGCCTATATGACTAAATATATTGGAAAAAAATTATAAAATTAAATCCTATACATACTTACACACACACATAATATTATATTAAGTCTGGTGTATCCTTATATATCCTCAATTTAGGTATAACAGGAATGTACCTGTCAGTAAAAACAGGGAAACCTGAAAACCAAACCTGAAAAATAAAATCCATCGTTCTCAATATCACTCCTCTTATAATTCGTCACTTTATCGGCCATCTGTGTGTGTGTGTGTGTGTGTGTGTGTGTATTCTGTGGAGTGTAAAATAGAAGAGGATGACTCTAGGGTTCTGAGGGGAGTCTTGGGACCATTGACAGGATTCTCTGGCTGCTCTTTAATTAAACCTTGGAGACCAAACATACTGCACAACACACACACAAACAAACACACACACACACACACACACACACACACACACACACACACATAAAGTCACACACAACAAACACACTCTTCTTAAACAATAATGCAACCGAATTGAAAAGGCGGGCTGAGTGAACACTGGAGAGCAAGAAAGAGAAAGATTAGGGCAAATACATGACAGAGATTAGAGATGGAAAGGGACAGCGAGAGCATGGCTAGCTTCTGATCAGTGTTTCGTAACTAACTAAAAGTAGCGACACTAATAACTAAACTGCATTCTCAGTAGCGTGACAGAAGTTTCGCTGTCTTCAAAATTGTGTAGCTTTTCAAATAACAAGCTATTTTTGCCAGCGGTGTTGCATGATATGCCTGTTTTTATGTCATACTGTATTGGGCAAACAGCCTTACAACAGAGCAAACTGAGGCAATAAACGCATTCTCTCGGAATCTATTCCCTCTCTCATGTAATGCTGGGATGTCTGATTCAATTTTATATCTTCATTTTTGTATCAAAATAAACATTTAGATACTTCTGTTTAACACTCTATGAAAGTGTTTTTGCTGTTTCTATTAGCTGTATGTATTTATGTGTGATATTGCTTACATTTTACTATTTGTTTTAATTTCAATCTTTGTTTTTCAATTCCTGACAAATTAATTGTACAGTCATCATTCCCAGTTACTACTAATAACAACAATTTATTAAAACATAACTTTTCTTCTTGCAATAAACAGCAATGTGATGAGACATCAATATATAATAAATAGATGCAATTAATATTAAAAATAGGAATTAACTATGTACTCTGCCAAATAATTTAAGTGGCAGACTTACTGTATTGTTGCCAAGCAACAACTTAAGAAACACAGCTCCTCCAAACATATTTAGAATCAGATTTAGGTTTTTTATAATCTGTTTGCAACTGTTAATTCCATTAAAACTCCTAATATAGTAAATGAAAAACTAAACATTTAAATTAACATTCAACAAATATCAGTTAGGTTATAAAAAATAATTGGCTTAAAAAAAATTAGGTAACAAGAAATGTTGAAAACAGAATATATATATATATATATACATATATATATATATATATATATATATTCTGTTTTCTTTTCAATATAAGTTTTAGTAATTTTATTATGTGTTTTTGTCAATTTTATTAGTTAGCAATGTTAGTGCTTTAGTTAGTTACCAATATGTTTAAGCTTACATTTTTCATCTAATATTTATCGTTTTTTTATTTCAGCTTTATTTCAATTAACAAAAATGTTAATAAAGCTTAAACAAAACCTTTCTTATCTGAATGAAAAGGATCTGAGCTAAAATTGACCACTAAAGGAATAGTTAACTCAAAAAAATATATAAAAACTGTCATAAATTATTCATCCTTGTGTTGTTCCAAACCATTATGAGGTGACAACCCTTTCTGCAGACCACAAAAGAGGATTGTTTTAAATATAATGAATAATGAAATGCTCAATGAAAGCCAGTGGGTAATATGATGAAATAATTTACATTATTGGATGAACTATCCCTTTAAAGTTCAGTTAAATAGTCGTTAATAAATTAGAGAAAATGCAGAAGTAAATCAATGACAAATTTTTCAATTTGATGCAAAGTTGGCCCTTTTGGATTAGCACCACCTACAGTACTTGCAGCCACCATTTGACATGAAAGTGGCATTTACTTCATTTTGTTAGCTAACAATAGTGCAGCTTGACTGTATTTAGCTACTTTGCAGGAAGCTAAGCTTAGCAGGCTACATTTTCCAAACTAGCTTCCCTAAGCTGCTCATGACGCATTCTAAAGAACCCACACCAGGATCCTGTGGCTCGTAACCCTGCTGAACTGCTGCATTTACCCTCTGACAGTTCATCACATATGTCAATCAGCTCCCATGCGATGCCTTTCCCGCATATCCATCTGCTATTCCGTTCCACGCTGATCTAGAATCAGCCGCCGCAGTAATTAAGGCTTATGTCAGACTAATGAGCTTGTCACCTCCCTGATCGTGAGCCAGTGTGTGCTGTGTTTAATCAGAGGACTGGATGGGTCCAGCAGCAGCTGATGCCCCCGCAGCCGGGGCAAGAGTGTAAGAAGAGCGGCAGGACCAGAGCTAGCATGAAGTTGGCATTAGCAGAGCGGCTGGGGGGGGGAGGGGGGTCTTAATTGCTTGAATGGCATCGTTACAAGACTTAAATTGGCCAGTTGTGGCCGTGCTGTGTGCCCTCCGGGCGTGATGGAAAATGATGAATGGGAGAAATAAACAGACAGAGAGAGACAGACGGACAAAACAGGCTACGAGAGAGAAAATGGGCGAGAGAGATAGCGAACGCGCTCTCTCACTCTGCGCTTTATCTGAAGGGGGAACTGTGAGGTGTGAATTGGAGACACTGGCACCAGGCCTGTCTGTGTTTGAGACAGCAGATACCTGCAGGGAGTGTCATAAAGGAGGACAGATGTGTGCAGGGGCGGTTCTGAGAAGCGCCCTCATTCAGACCCTCGAGGTTTCGCTGCTGCTCGGCACCCTGGGAGATGACAGCGG
>NW_015552547.1:655446-656826 GCF_001515605.1 Sinocyclocheilus anshuiensis
TGTGTGTGTGTGTGTGTGTGTGTGTCAGCCAACTGATAGCAGAACTGCTGACGGTCAGGTCAAAAGACATTCACAACCTGTCGGTACCTTCTCCCACCACTTTATCTCATGTCTCTGTCCCGCTTATCCGTCCATTGATCTTTGAATAAAAGGCGGCACAGAAGGATGATGGGCTTGAAATCATTGAAAAAGTGAGGGAGAGAGATCAAGAAAGACCTATAATTATCACTAATGGTTGTAATATTGGTTATTTTTAATTTTTAAATGATCTTTTGTTTTTTAGCTTTTTCATATAGAGTCTACTGTTTCTTCTTTGAATTGATGTACTGTATTTTGTTCTGTGCTACCTTCAATCCACGTAGCCAACTGAAACTGACTGATTGTTTTGAATCTAAAACGTATGTGCAGCTTTAAAAATGTAACAAATCTTTACATATCCTTGATATTACACTTTAAATATATATTTCAAATCAGTTTGGAAAGAACTAAAGACTGTTACTCAGCAAGGATTTATTTAATTGAACAAAAGTGACAGTAAAAACTTTTACATTGTTCAAAAAAAAAAAAAGCAGATGATAGCTGCTGAAAATTGCTGCTTTGCCATCACGGGAATAAATAACTGGTTTCTATTTTAATATATTTTAGAATGCAGTTTTTAAATTGTAATAACAAATAATAATTAAAAATAATAATGTTTTTTTTTAATAATTTAAAATAATTTTTGTACTACAAATAAATGCAGCTTTGGGACGCACGCATCAGAGACTTCTTTCTAAAAATATATTTAAAAAATCTTATAGTTCATTTTTTTAATATATTTTCATATATATATATATATATATATATATAAATTGTAATGTATTTTTAGATACCCCCCCCCTTCAAAACAGTAAATTCACCCTATTAATTCAATCACTTCAATATTTTATGAACTAAAAGTATTAGTAAAAAATTGTGCATCTCTAAAGCTGTTCATATGAGAGATGCTCATTTTAGATGATGTCAATACATTAATAATTCACATTTCAGTGTTTAAACATATAAAAATGAACATCACTTTACAATACAAATGAGATCATATTGCCCCTACTTCTTGCACCCCAAACACAAAATTGCAACCTGTGTCTATATTTAACACACCAATAAAGTACATTAATCTTAAACAATCTAGAAGACTAGAAGATATTTTTTTCTAGGAGAGAATTAGCCTGTAATCCCACTGACCATTCCAAGTCTGTTTCCCAAACTATTTTCTATTTATTCCCCACAACCAGTTTAGAGAAAAAGAGAGAGATGAGGAGGATAACCTTTGTCCAGTCACAGGGGACAAACACACACACACACACACACACACACAAACAAACAAACACACACACACAA
>NW_015552547.1:657117-671784 GCF_001515605.1 Sinocyclocheilus anshuiensis
CAAACAAACACACACACACACACACACACACACACACACACACACACAGAGGAATGAATGAGTGGTCGCAGCCCACCAGAGCACAAAATTGGAAACAACAGAAGAGGAAGAGTTAAAAGCAAATATTTGCAGGGGCTTAATGTGGCCGGGACACGGCCGCTCTATGAAGGGTCAGCGACAGTCAGCGCCGTGCTAATTAGACAGCACCATTACTCACACACCCCTCATATCTGCTTAATCACTGCCTGATGAAGTGTGTGTGTCTGTGTTAAACTGGCATTACATTTCTAGTCTTTTTACTGTATTACAAAGACCGACACCAGCACAGCAGCTCCTAAAAACGGCAGAGCGGCCACCACAACTTCTCCTTCATTAATATTCAAAAGCAAGTGAGGCTGTAACCGTTGCATATTCAACACATGTGCTGCCCACAGAGCCAACACCCTCTAGCCAATTACAATGTATTCTCCTGTACAGAGTAACTCCAAACAACAAACGGAGAGAGAAAAGAAGGAAAACCAACAGAAAGAAGACTAGAAGAGACATCAAGAACAGCCAAAAGAGAATCTCATCCCAATCACTCTTATACAAAATCAGTGATAAATGGGTTTTTGTGTGTCAGAGAGACAGAGAGCACGAGCGAGAGGGAGATAGAGATTTTTTTCTCTACTTCTCTGTGTGAGTAAGCCACTGTTTAGGCCCCAGGGTAGCTCACAGCCTGAGTCCTTTATCAACGATGAATGACCAAGTTTGTGTATAACCATGTGAGTGTGTCTGTATCTGTGCATTTTCAAGTGAACATATATGCAAAACTGCGCCGAAAAATATGGTCAGTTTGGTAACTTTTTTGTGGTGCTTTTCTCAATTTCAGTTATTTGGTGGCTGATATCATCTTTTTCTTCCTTTTATTTCTTTATTTCTTCCTTTCTATCTGTCAGATGGTATGAAAAGTAAATAGAAATTGATGCAAATTATGTTTCTCATGTATCAAGCAGTGCTGTCAGTCAGTTCTGTACAGTCTCGGTCTCACATTATGTCCTAACTAGGTGCTAACAAGCTTCTAGTTTTCTAGTGAAGTAATTTGTATATCTACACTTAAAGTGAAATGCTGGGCATGCAACAATCAGCCATTTAGAACATACACTGCATTTAAATTTTGGGGGTCATTTTGAAAAAAATAATAATAATACTTTTGTTTAACATTGAAAAAAAAAAAAATGTTTCTTGAGCACCAAATCAGAATTTTAGAATGATTTCTGAAGGATTGCAAGACTGGCGTAACAACATGTGCTCACCAAAGCATAAAACAAAATTTTTAGCCATCTGAAAATAGCAGGCACTCTTTTGAAAATGCCCAGCTGCGATTGAGAGCACTTTGGAAGCATAGCATTTAGACCCATAGTGAACAAAACATACTACTTTTCATATTTATATTGTTTGGAGATGTCACCTGGTATAGACATCGATACTCTGAGACCATCAGTATTTAGGCTACTTCTCCATTGTCGTTCAGTCATTGTAAAAGCAAAGATTGGTGATATTTGTCCCGTCTTTCTGTCTGTCCACTGTTATTGAACGACTGGGTAAAAAGTGACATTGATGAGTGCTGCGTTTTACCCAAAGTTGAACATTTTTCAACTCTCAGCAACCATAAAAAAATGCCAAGCACGCAGCGCTCAGTGTGAAGTAGACGCTCACCATCTCGTCATGCTGTTGCTGTTTTTAAATACTTCCATTGCTCCCAATTGAAAAAAATATGCTGGCCTCAGGAAAAACGCTTTGGTGGACACATGGCCTAATGGCTGCTGAAAATTCAGCATTGCCATCACAGGAAAAAATACATTTTAAAATATATTATAACTATATTTTTGATCAAATAATGCAGATTTGGTGAGCGCAAGAGACTTCTTTCTTAAACATTAAAAAATATTGCTAAACCCAAACCTAAATTGTAGTGTACAAAAATCTTAATTTAATTTGAGACTAGGGTTGTGCCGATAGACGATAGTATCGCGTATCGACGATAGTATCGCGTATCGACGATAGTCAGAGATATCGACGATAGCAGATGTCTTTGTAGATAGTCAAGACGATATTAGGGTCATTCTCCTATTAATGTATTAATAATAATAATAATTATTATTATTATTAGGCGGCCCATTATAATTCGGCTATTATTATCAAATTGCCCCGCTTTTTCATTCAGCACTGTATTACACACACGCGCGCAAATGAGGAGCCTGTAGCCGGTGAAGGAGTCTCCAACCACAAACACAGACACATATCGTCTGCTGATATAACGTATTTCGTTGCACTTTAACAAGTAATCTGAATGGCCTATATATGTGCAATATTTTAACCGAGCCCTCACTAACTGCGTTTAATGCCACAGTTATGTTAGAACGCATCTCATTCTTGTTTCTGTGGCGGTGCTTCGGGCTCACCATGGGGCGTGCGGTCCGGAGCGCTGTATGACTGATGTATCTGTTTAATTTAAAGGGGTCATATGATGCATGGGGCGCGCGGTCCGGAGCGCTGTATGACTGATGTATCTGTTTCATTTAAATTTACACCAAATATATGAACTTACCTGTTTTAAATACTTTATATTTAACGTGTTCGTTTATGTCCAATATTTAGTGTTAAACTGTTGGTCTTTAAAATAAATCTACTTTTGATTTTCACCGTTGACTGATTTTGCAGACCTGACTGATAACTTCCGTGCTCTGATGCAGCAAACTTGTCACAGGATGCGTGGTCCTAATAGCGATGTCTGACTGTTGTATCCGAATATATATGAACTAGCTGTTTTAAATATTTTTGTATTTAACAAAATACATTGTTAGTTTATCAGTATGTTTGAAAGTATATTATTTAGATTCATGGTGCTTCTATAGTCGCCCTCTCGCGCGGGCGCGCGGTTTAAAACACCAAATAGTTATGAAATAGCCAATGACAAGTACAGAGAGTCTCTCTCTTGCCCCCACCCACCCATGCACGATAATATCGTCTATCGGCGATCTCACGGACTGGCGATATGACGATTTGAAAAATGACCATATCGCCCAACACTATTTGAGACCCTTAGTAGCAAGTAAATTTGAGATTTCAGACCCCATACTGTGCATTCTTGGACAGAATGAGCAGTAAAGAGAACCGATCATCGAAACTCTGAGTCTGCAAGGCTGGTACCATACAAGCAATACTGATGTGCTCTACACCCTCAGCAACAGTATAATCAGGGGAGCACAGAAGGGGAGGAGTGGGGCTGTAATAGTGAAAGAGCAAAATCCTCCCACCCTCTTTCACACTCCCTTCATCTTCTCTTTCTTTTCCTCTCCTCTCCATCTATGGGACTGATATAAAAGCAATGCAAAAGCTATGAAAACACACCCCCAACCACAAATCTTTGCTAAGTGTATGTGTGTGCTTACATTTACATGCACACAGTGCATTAGGCAATAGATGTTTTTTATACAAAGGGACTTGCATTGCACATCTTATCTGTTCATGCATTCCCTGAAAATTGAACCCATGACCTTGACATTGCTAGCATCGAGCATCATGCTCATGCTTGAGACACAGCAAATTCTCTCCTTTACACTATAGTTCTGTTTCAACGTCTAGCTGTCTCACCACCTACAAAGGGAGCTGTCTTGAACTGCATTAATATTAAATTATTAATGCATTCTAACTGGAATGGAACCTCACATAGACAGGAACTGTCATAAAAATTGTGGTTCACGAAAAAGCCTAGAGGAGACTAGAGAAAGTTATTTTTGCTGGAAATATGGTTGTTACAGCGCCACAATTTTAGATGATACTGAAATTGTACGATTATAGATTGAACACAATTCTACCCTACATGATATAAGTAAAAGTCCTCAAGCATACTCAACACAAGTATACAGTCATTAATAAAGTAAGAACAAAATAAACCAAATTAGAACAAATAAATACAACAGAACAAAGATAGAATTAAATAAAAAGTTTATCAGGTTTAACCATCTAAAAGAAGTAAAATTACAGGAACTGTAATATGTAAAATACTGCACAGCCTTCATGTGAATGACATATACAAGGATTCTTATTAAAGCTACAACAGTTATTTTAAATCGCTTGAAAGTTTAAAGTGCCAAGGTTTAACCGCATACAAAAGGATTTTCTTTCATGCCAATGGAACAATGCAATGTCACATAAGCATAACTGCAACAGAGATGATAATTTAAAATTTAAACTGATTGTTAAATGTTATCGTGTCTACTATTATCACCCACTCCTATTTGTAATGAATATATGTCTTAGATTGCACGCCATGTTCTTTCACAGAACTTGTTGCAATTGCATCCTCGGTAAAGCATAAATGCAATGTTGCTTTAGAATTTGGCAAAAAATGAGGTGTTTTAGAAAGCAGCATAATTTTGTTTCAGCAGTCTTCTTGTTGGAAGCTTGCCTACGAGGCCTTAAAATGCTGCCTCCGTAGGCAGCTCACTAGGTTTTGGAACAGAGCTTATTTGTCGGGTTCCTCCATCTATCCTTTCTAATGCTGCTGGCTCTCGGTTTTCCCTCCACACCTTTTCACTTCATCCCTCTATCACATCAATACACTCCCTGTGATTTCTCCCTCCATTTCCACACAATAACAGCTGCCACTACACAAATTAAATACCATGGCCAATAACGATTACTGGACGAAGCTAAAGCTGAGGCAGGATATGGGATTGGACAGAGAACATTACGCTGGAGTTGTGTATGTGTGTACATGTGTATGTCAGTGTTTGTGTGTGCCCGTGGCAAAGGCAAAGCACAGCAGTGGCACCAACAGCACATTAAGTCAGAGATCCTATTTATGACGCCAAACGATGGCCACCGTATTCTGCTCTGAGCACTTCACAGGAGAGGTATGAGGCTGAAACAGTGTTTGGGGACCCAGAGCATCCATTCAAAAAGCATCAGATTAATCTCGGTCTAAATACCTTGAAAATTGAGCTCAGCATTCATGAAGCACTTGGTCTCCATGTCAAGGTTTTCCTTAGAAAACAGCTTTCACAAGATATGCTAGATAAGCAAACTGCTCTGTGAATGTTTGTACAGTTTCCTGTGTACTTATTCATATTCACAAACACTGATACCCAGCATACACACAAATCATGGGCATCACTCATGAAGCGCAGAACAACATACCATTCTGACTTTTAGATATAAAACTCTCTCAAAACACTTCTACACAAAATATGATGTAGTGAAAAATGTATTTTAAACATTTCTGGAATAAAATAGACAGCTTCTCTTTATTTTAGAAAAAGGTTGTTGTACATATAAATGAAAGATTATGTAAAGAAATTAATAATTTATGTTTATTTTATTCTTTGTTTTAAAAAATAATCAGTCCAGTTTTTATGAATATTATAAGCTTTCAAAATTGAAGATGGAAAGTTTGGGTCTGGAACAATAAAATCTATACGCACAAAATACATAAAGGTGTAACAAAAATAAAATAAAAAGTTAAATTCCAAGTCTGTTTCAATAAAGAAAAAGAAGTAGAAGAAGAAGAGAAGAAGGGGAGGAGGAGCAGGAGAAGAAAAAGATAAAAAAAAAAGGATAAAATGTGTTTAAATAAACAGTGTTCCCTTGGACATAAAAGTGTCCAATGTTACAGAAACACCCTCTTTGCCATACTTTTGTCATAATTGTAAAATGTCATAATTTACAATTAGATGATTTTCCAAAAAAAGCAGAAATTTGTTCAAATATAATGAAAAATAATGAAATGTTTAATCAATGAAGTCCAGTGCGTTTAGAGAGACAGTATATGGAAGAGAAAACAGGCCAATAGTAGAAAATGAATCACAATACTCAGTTTGGGATCTGAATGAAATGAAGTCCTGCCCTTACATTTAAAAAGCCAATTTAGAATTTAGGCATCGGTCTGTTTGCTCTAGAACACATTTTGCATTAGCTGGACTGGATTTGCATTCGTGATTTGACAAACAGTTTTGGTGGTTTTGGTCTTTATCCCATTAAAGTAGGAAGAAGCCATCCTTACGTGACAAAAAATATAGCTGCCAAGATGGCTGTTGAGTGAAGTGATTTGCTCTAAAAAAGGACTTCAAATAAATCAACCTATTATTCTGTTCAGCCCTGTACTCCTGGCAGGTAGAAATAAACCCCAACCACAACTGTGAGATAATGTTTTCACATATGTGCCTGTAAATGATACACACACACACACACACATGAATAAATACAGCCGGTATCACAAATCTCAACATCTTGCATGTGAACTCTTCCATGAAACCACACCTGAATGCACAAACCTAAACATTTTCATGTGCAGCGAGAAATCACAGCGCACAGGTGACACGAGCAGGTGTCTGACTGAGCTTTAAACGCTCATTGCTCTTGACAAAAGAACAGTGCTCTTCATCAGTCCATCAATGTCTTCGTCACGTCTATCCCTCTATCGCTCCATCACAGCTTCTGCTACAGAGCCAGAGAGAATCAAGCAGCCACCCCACCAGCACTTGTCCTAGTTACATACATCTACTAACGGAATGATCACAGGGTGCTCGCTCTCAAAACAATGATCCCTCTCAACTGACAGTGCGCAGATTTTAGCTCAAGTCCTGCTGTGCATTAAAAAGTATTTGGGAAGCAGTAAAACTACAAATGCCAATTAAAGTCGTTAATTTACAGTAGTGTAACCAATTATACATAAACCTTAATTATTAACAATACATGTTCCTGTGATGGCAAAGCTGAAATTTCAGCAGCCATTAATCTAGTCTTCAGTATCACATGATCCTTCAGAAATCATTCCAATATGCTATTGGAGATCAAATAACGTTTCTTAATATCGCTGTTGAATACCGTCATGCTGCCTAATATTCTTCTGGAAAGCATGATATTTTGTTTTCAGGATTATTTGACGAATAGAAAATTCTAAAGTACAGCATTTATTTGAAATAGAAATATTTTATATATTATAATAGCATTATAAATGTCTTTACATACTTTTAATCAATTTAATGCATCCTTGCTGAATAAAAGTATTAATTTCTTAAAATAAAATCTTACTGACCCCAAACTTTTGAACATATAAAATATTGCTATCTGCCATTTTTCCCCTTTTCAAATATAAGTCTATACAAAGGATCACTTGCATGTCCAGTCATTTGCAGTTTTTATTCATGTTACTGTGTAATTTTGTAATAACAAAATAACAGTTTCCAAACTATTTTTACCACTTTATCAGCACATTTTACTGAAATTTGCAAAGTTTACAGAAATTTCCACTTGATTCCTATGGGATTTTCCATAGAGTTTGTCTGAATTAACAACAGTAGCCAAGCAGGAGTGGAGCTTTTATTGCAAAATGGATTGTTTTGGACTGCAGGACAGGCTTATGTTCAAAAATATATTGACTTAAAAAACCTTGGAATGTCTTATTAAGAATTACCTTCATTTGAGCTGTTCTCATCAAATATTTACGTATGTGATTACAATTAATTTGATTAATCAGCATATCATGTTATAATAATGATATGCTGAATTGAAATCGTTAATCGATTGACAGCTCTAATTAAAACGAAAGGATTCCATAAATAAACCAAACAGAAAGAGTGAGAGGGAAACAGAGCGTAGCCAGTTCGCTCCAGCTTGCAAAAAGCAGAGGCTGCGTTTTGAATTACGAGGGCCGCTAGGCTGCCTTGGGCCAGAAAGGGTTGGACTGCATCAAGGGGTTCAAGCCAATATTAATTACGCCAGTCTAAGCTTGGAAAAGTCCGTTTCAACGCCACATCAATGGTTGCTAACCACCATGGCAACAGTCCACATGGCCATGACCTTTGCCCCTGAACATGCCTGCCAGAAGCCTGGAAGTAAACAAGCAGAGTGTGTGTGTGTGTGTGTGTGTGTGTGTGTCTATGTGTGGCACTCGGGATGCCATCATCATACATCTAGACATCACGTAATTTCTTCACTCAATCTGACATTGAATAATATTCATGCCAGAGCGTGTCTGCATGTGGATGTGAGAGAAAAGGAGGGGGAGCGATGGCTCATGGTGTTGCTCATCTTTTTGACATGTTTTTAGATATTCTGCCAGCCTTTTGGCCACCAGGGAGTCTTAGTTTGTGCTACTGACTGACATTAGCGAGAGCTGAGAAGCAACACAATCCCAAAGTAATCAACACACAAACACACAACACAGGCCCTACCACATTACAAGGAGAACCGTTAGTCATCTAATGACTTTAACAGAGGTCACTCCTCAGAGTCTCGTAATATATTAAACAAAATTTCAGCTTCATAATCTTTAACACATGTAACTGTGTGATAATTAATGTAAGACAGGAAAATCATTAATTAGTTTGGCCAAGCATTAGATATATTATTATCTACTGCCAGACAGATTAATGCAGCACTCAAAGCCATATATTATTTTATTATTATTATCCTTTATTTTACCAGGAATTATCCCATTGAGATATAAATCTCTTCTGCCAGGGAGTCCTGGCCAAAATGGCAGCACAGAAAGTTTATATATACATAAGTATATATGGCAAGGCTCAGATCTTACAGTATTCAACGATTCAGGATTGAAGTCTTCCTGTAGCTCAATCAATAAAGCACGACATTAGCAAAGTCAAGGTCACTGGTTTGATTCCCAGAGAAGGCAAAAACTGATCAAATGTGTACCTTGAATGCAATGTAAGTCACTTTGGACAAAAGAATCTGCCAAATGTAAACTGTGCTAACTTGAAGGATCTCATGCAATCTAAAACCAAAGAAAAAAATGTCACCATTTCACCCAGATAGTAATGAGATTAAATGGAGATCAAATGCAGGCTTTTGAAGCTAAAAAGAGAATCTAAACAGTGTCACTTACTATATTCAGATTTCACAAGACTGTAAATTCTGCAATCAAAAGTCTGATGTTTCAATATGAACATTTGTCAGCAAATTCTCCAAAGACCGAAGCTGCCCAAATTACTTTTATAGTAGGCTACTACACTCTTTCTGTATATCAACAAATTTTTCATTTGTTTTTACATGCATTTCAAAAGAAATTTAGTAAAAACATCAGAGAAAGGAACTGTTACTGAAGGTGTGTAATTTTGGCGCCACTAGTGGCACCAGAGGAATTGCAAAAATTATGATTTTTTTAAAGGTGTCCCAAACACGCCACCTGTCTTACAGTAGTGAGAACATATTTTAACTCTGAAGTACTCCAAGCCTTTAAATGACAAATATCTGAAACCTCTATTAAGTCTTCTGAACTACAGTATGAAAGAATAACCTTAAAGCAACAAACATTTCCTTTTTATTTATTGTAATGCCTCACAGCAAACATGATTTGCTACTAAAAAGTTTTTCCTCTTAAGTAAAGAACTTTATAAGCCTTATTCAGATGCTACTAGTTTTCCCTGAGGAAGCCAGGTTAATTTGTGTTTTACAGATGTACTTTGTGATTTTAATCACACTTGAATTACTTACACAACCTCAGAAAAATTACCGAGCAAATTACCTACTGTTATTCGGCTAACTCAGGGGTCCTCTGAGAAATCTTACCCCAATCATATAGGAATGTCTGTGATTGCGGTATATTCATTTCTCACAACGATTCTATTTTGACCTTCATTGAATAGCTAAAGCAAAATGTCCCAATTTGCTGCCTGATAACCCTTATGGCTATACAAACCTTTTGGCCAACTTTTAAGCATTTTAATGAAACCCTCCACTCATTTATGTTATAATTCTATCACATAAATGAATTTTTTCAATTGGTTTCATGATGCACACATCCAGAGAACATGACCTTTTTTTAACACCCACATTCAGACAACAGACAATCCCACTTTAGGAATAACTACAGTAGGACTTTTCACACGTGAAACACTTAACCCTGGGTCATTCTAAACCCCAGGTAAATGGAATTCTGGGTTATCTTTTTTCACATTTCACACTGCTCATAATTGACCAGGGGTTATCAATTAATCCTGGGTATCTGACATTTCACACTTAATGTTCCTAAAACCTGGGTTAACACTTTTATTTGCATATTTGTGATGTCATTGTCATTGATTGAACAAATGCAGGACACAGCTTGTTTAATCAATGGCTCTAACATTACGCATCCTCGTATAGACCTTGGTCAGGGTAGAGCCATATTTAATTTTTGACTGGAATGAAAATGAGGCTGTGAGGGATAGAAGTTCAGTGCATTCAATGGACTGTACTGTTGTTTAACAACACACCAATTGTTCAGCTGACGAAAACATCCTTCTGATAAAGCTTTAGACAAACACTCTATAAAACATTTTTAAGTTGGCAAAAATGATGTGATACAGCGCATGCCATTGTAAAGATTGTGAGTCCATCCCTTACAGCCTCGTGTTCATCTGTGTTAAAGGCACAATATGTAATTTTTTGCCACTGGAGGGCGCGTATTCAAAATAAACAAAGAGACAAAGGCGTAGTTTGATGATGCTGTGACTGAATGTGGAATCATGGGAGCCGATGCAATCCGACGGGACTCGGGCAGAAATCATGTTCATGGATGAGCTAATGATTTATTAACGTAGTAGTATGAAGCAGGGTGAGGCTGAAAGCCGTCGAAGCGAAACGAGGCCACTGAACGAGCGCGACACACGGCTCGAAAGCAGCGGAGCTTTTATTATGCCACAGTCGACCGCTTCCGCTCCTTCCGGTCGTGCTTATGTGGGAAAAAAAGCAGTGCTGTTTTATCATACTAGATACATTTGAAAGTTCTGTTATAATGCTACTCTGTGTGGTCGTCACCGGTCTATTAAAACACACAACATATTAAAGCGTCTTTGGTGTTTCCATGTTCTCTACAAAACAAAACCGGAAATCGAGGGGTTATGACGTCATTGGCAGGCGACACAATGACACTATGGACACGGTCCGTGTCACTAGTTAAAATTGCTTATTTCTCTGGATTTAAACATTCTTCGAAACATTTGGGATAATGTAAGTACACAAGTCAGCAAAATATATAACACTGTTCTATCACTGTTCTTTAAATCGCATTTAACCTGACTATGGAATCAGCTTTTTTTTTTTGACTATAAAGGTAAAAATAAACCCTTTTTCACTCCAATTCATGTGTTTTCCATCACCATTTGACATGTTTTCCCTCAAACCTTGAAACAACTGTTTCTACAACATGCAGTGTTTCCATAACTGTCCAAAGCACGTGCAAAAGCAGTGCTAATCCAGAACCGGTGCAGGGTTTCATAAACCTAAGTAAAAAGCAGTGCTACCTTTACCTGGGGTTAAAATGGAGTTTAGAACGACTATAAGCCAGGGTTAAGTGCAGTGTAAAAACCTCTAGAGATTCCAATCATGCCCAAAGCAGTACATCACAGACGTCATGTGTTAATAACTGGAACTCAAATGTCGTTTGGAAAATTAATCCTGTCTGAATAGCGCTTTATTGTGGAACTAGTTTCTGTGAGGGCTATTAAGATTCTCTGAGTGTTTGTCCTGTGTGGGGTGTCATCTCACTTAGATTTAAATATCAGTGAGGTAATTTTCACTAAAAAGGGGCTGCGATACTAAACTCATGCAGTGTGGAGTGAAGAGGATTTACTGTCACCTGGTGCGACGGTGTCTCATAATTCTTGTGACCTGGCTGCTGCTGTGGCCCTTCAGTTTCTGCTGGGATCAAACGCTCACAGTAAATGGTCTATTAACCAGCACAGGATGAGCCGACACACAAACACACACGCGTTCTCATATCTCATATCCTCCATCTTCACCGCAACACGTATACCCTGTACACACACTTTCAATTTATCATCTGATTAATATTCCAGTGCCCACGCATTCTCACACCCCACCCCTGCGCACCCATACACACACACATCCATATAAACTTAAAATACACACTGTGTGAAGTCATATTAGCTTTGATTATGGAAATGTATGCAGAGAGAGGCATGCCAGTGTCATCTCACTATCTTTGAGCCAAGCAACGTGTGGATGTGAAGTGTACTAACAGACTCCATCTCCAACACACACACACACACACACACACACATAAGCGTGTGGCTAAATGACAGAGAGCAGCCTTTTTATTAGTGCTTGTGACACATCTGATAAATTGACTTTTTATGTGAGTGGAAGGTTGGAAGTTATATGTTTGTGTGTTTGTCTGTGTATGTGATTTAACATGTTTATTGGCAGTAAAGAAGCAAGGAAATGTAATAACAACAAAACACAGACACTGCATTTCGTGAAAAACTTTCCCATTGATGAAGTGCCCTAAACACATTAATCTGCAAAACATTCATTTTTAAAAGCTTATAAAATACATAAAAAAATTTAAAAAACTAAAAATGTAAATAAATATATTTAGAAAATTAAAAAATGCAATTAAAAAAATTTAAAGTATTTTCACATACAATAGTATTGATTTTTAATTTCATTCAATTTCTAATGAACGAAATTGTCCAAATGAACGAATGGATCAATGAATGAATGAATTAATATATGAACAGTACTGGGTTTCCTATTCATTTAAATTAATATATTAAAAAATGTAGTTTAATAAAAGCATCTTTGAATTTAAAATGTAAAAAAATATACATTTCAATAAAAATCATTCAAATTATTTTTACATACAATGGTCTTGATTTTTTTTTTTATACAATTTCTAGAAATGTAAATATTTATGTATTGGGTTTGATATTCATTAAAATGTATTTTCTAAAAATCCATTACAATTGATTTTGATAAAATCTAATCTTTAATAAAAAATATCTTTAAATAAAAAAAATGTGATAAATACCATTAAAATGATCTTTACATTAAATAGTGCTGATTTATTTTTAATTATAATTTATATGAATTTTTAGAAAACTTCAAGAAAATCCATTTTGTTCCCTGATTTCACATTATTCCCTCACAATATCCTAACAGATTAAGTTCACTTGGGATGTCACAATGCAATTTATTAACATCTAATGACATTTATTGTCATAGAATATTTAAAATGTTTCTTTAAAAACCATCTTTCCAAAATAGAATAGGAGCTTGTTTCAAATTATGACTCCACAGTGAGGCACCCACACATGCCTGAGGAGTGTTAACACATGGTGAGTGTGATACACACACACACACACACACACACACACACACACACATGCGCATGATGTGAATACAAAGCAAGCACAGAGTTTTGATAAACCTAGAAAATCTAAATGAACACATTCCGCCCCTGGTAATGTTCTTTCTACTGCTGACCAAAACATCATCATGGCAAATTAAACTTGGTAACGACCTCTGTCTTTCTAATGATACTGAAATGAACTGGAGAAATCAACTGATGGCATTGCCTGTCACCTTGGTCACGGATCAGTAATAAGCGCAGAGTCTAACTGTTATAAATTGTGCCGTATTTGTATGTGTGATACCTTTGTCTCAGATCAGTAATAAGGACAAACATGAATTGTTCTAGAATTTAACTGTTTGTCTCTTAGTGTGTGTTTCTGACCTTGCAATACTTCTTGCTATAAATATCCACTGAATTTAGCAACATCTGACAAAAAGTGTAATTACCATTTACCATAGCATATGTTAGACCAGCATAAACAAGCCTGGTTTAAGGTCTGACTTAAACCAGTTCTTTTTAACAGTGTAAATCAAATCACTATACCTTTCAGATGGCTTATATCATGTAATTTCTCAATTACTTTTCATAGAAATCAGTGAGATCACATGAGATCACACTTTTGCTGCTGCTCAGAAATTGGCAAGCTCCTGCGTTTCAGAAAAGATCTCAATACAGATCTCACTTCTAAAAATGCCAAAAGCTGCATTTTTGGGTTAGACATCTTTTGTGAATAATTCAAGAACAATAGGCATCAATGACAAGTCCTTATTTAGATAAATGTGGGTTTCACTTCATCAACACCATGTGCAGTAGATCTCCCTGCTGTTTGATAGCAACTTGTTCCATTAACAGAGCTCAAAACATTATGACCAGCCCCTGCTCAGTCTCTGTCGTGCTAAAGACAAGATTTCACTAATGTCGTGAATAATGACCTCACACAGTTCCCAAATCAGTAATAAATGTGCACCATTAAAGAGTCAGAGTATTTAAACATAATGACCAGGAATCATGTTCCCCATTCAATCATGAGTGCACATGGACTGCAGATGCTTCATTAAACTGATGATAAGATGTGCCGTCCAAGGTCAGATTTAAATTTGTTAGGGGTGCTTGAGGGTTCTAAAATGATCATGACGGACGTGGACGAACACCTCACAGCTCTCCTGCAGACTGCAGATTTCCCACCCATACCATATACACACATTCAGAATTGAAAAACTGGGTTTCAATTCATGAGTGTAGTATGAATATTGTTTTTTTTATGAATTGCTGAATTGAAATAAGTGAAAAAAGGACTTTGCTGAATAGTACTTCAAAGACATTCAACAGATGTAATGCATTCTGGTAAATTAAGTGCATTTTTTTAAAAATGGACCTTTTCATTGTTTGATGCTATTTATACACAAAGCTTGTGCAAATTCAAAATTCAAATGCAAATGCAAAATTGATGAATTTTCTCTATCTATCTATCTATCTATCTATCTATCTATCTATCTATCTATCTATCTGTCTGTCTGTCTGTCTGT
>NW_015552547.1:671978-691530 GCF_001515605.1 Sinocyclocheilus anshuiensis
TCTCTCACACACACACACACACACACACACACACACACACACACACACACACACACACACTTTATGGTACAAGTGTCCATTTTTAGATGATAGATAGTCTGTAAATGTATAGAAACATGACCCATTCAGATGCAGTAGTTCATGAAACACAATTTAACATCACTAGCCTGCTGTTCTGTTAACACCTGTCCAAACAGTTACCTCTCTCCCACACACAAACACACCCTCTCAATTCATAGCTTTCAGTCACGTGACCGGCTCGAAGACTTGGAGGGCAAAACATCCATGGAACTGCAGCACAAGCCTGTAAAGTGCCTTAATATATTTAAAACAGTAATATTAAAAGATAAAATATCAAATTCAGTAATCACCATATTAATGATGCATAGTTTGGCAAGCAGATGAGGCCAGAATATGAACACAAACCGCTTAATAGTTCAGTGTTTTCTTTATAATGGTTTTCTATGGGAAACCATTTAATGTGAAACTTGCCTGTACAAAATATACATCATTAATAAGGTGTTTACTGAATTTCGCCTTTTAATATCTGCGTTTTACTAAATTACTGCTTAATGCAATCTGCGTAAAAATAACTGTCGGTCAGTGGAGCAAAGCTTCGTTTTGCCCTCCAGGTGGGCGTTCCTATAATGATGTGACGTCACGTGAAAACTATCAATAATACACCCGGCTCTCAGTCATAACCGCACTCAGCGTTATTAAGTTCTTAGCTCGTCATCTCCTCTGACCCCGCAAAACCTTTCAATATACCGTGGTGGGACACCCTCTAGTCTCCAGTGGTAACTGAAATATAAAAACCCAAGCTTGTGTGACACTTATCGCTGCCTCCTAACAAAGTTTTTTCAGCTGAGTGCATGGGGAAAGAGAGGGATATGGCACTTCAGATCAATAAAGACATCTGTTTATTAGATAGAGCGGCGCTGTGACATGGTTTAGCTGGGGAGTGCAGCGCTGGGGTGTAATATTATAGATGTTCCCCTGCTGAGAGCTGACAAGACACACGGTGGCCCAGAGTTATATGAGCACTGCAAATTTATTCAGTTAGAGAACAAGCAAGGAGACAAGGTGTGAGATGGAGGGAAAAGAAAGGGAGATTGGATGAGGCTGAGAGAGAGAACATTTTGGGTATTAGCAAAAGTACAGTAAACTTTTATACACGGGCTTGCTAGAGTTTGCCCGACACACACAAAATACAGTTCTATACATTTGCATATCTTGTTTGGTTATTAAACATTTTTATTAGTTGAGAATTCTTTCAGCCATCAATAAGAGTCCAAAAATCTGTGCTTAAAACAGGGCTCCTACACCTTTTGACCAGTGTATTTTCATGACATTTCCATGACATTTTCCAGTCATTTGTGGTTACTGGATAAGGATTTTTCAAAATCTTTTTATAGAGTTTGCATTCACACAGAGCAATTTCAAGCTAATGAAAAATGTAGTGCCGAGCATAGAAAAAAAAATCATGACTTTTCAAGATTTTATTCATTTTAGGGATTAATGATAAGTGACCTTATCTGCTGACATTAGAATTTCTACATTTTTTAGGCTGATTGTGAATATTTAATATAAATATAATATATATGTTTACTATAAATTTGCATATAACTATGTATTTAAGAAACCTGGCATATAAAATAACAGTTTTTTATATTACAATATTTGAAAATTTATTAATTTCTGTGATAGCAAAGCTGAATTTTCAGCAGTCATTACTCCAGTCTTCAGTTTCAAATGATCCTTCAGAAATCACTCTAATATGTTGCTTTGGTTCTCACGAAACATTTCTCATTATTATCAATGTTGAACAGTCGTGCTTACTTAATATTTTATTTTTAGGAAACTGAGTTCATTTTTTTCAGGATTCTTTGATGAAAAGAAAGTTCAAAAGAACAGCATTTATTTGTAATACAAATGTTTTGTAACATAGTTAATGTCCGATCAATTTAATGTGTCCTTGCTGAATAAAAGTATTGATATCTTTTAACGGTCATTTAATGGTAGCATTTTCTGTTCCTAAATTAGATGAAGAGCATATTGATTAGAAACCTTTTCAAGCAAGTTTTTGTAACAATCTTCAAAAACTAGCTCGTCTAAACTCAGCGTCACTTTGCGTACAGTTTTCAGACGACAAGCAGAAATTCTAAGACAGCATCTATTAAATGCCCTTTCTACTGCAGAGTTTGACATTTTGGCTTTCGGCAGCCGTGAAGCAGAACAGAGAACTCTATTCACAGTACCAAAAGTCTGGCACCCGACCTAAAGCTATCTGTAAGATGATGAAAAAGCCGCCTAGTAAAAGTAAGCATTACATTCGCAGAAGGCAACTGCTGGCACAGGCCTGGCACGTATTGTAGCGATGGCATCCTGGTCTGGTCATTCCATACGGCTGGGAAAATGCCCACTGGAGTTCCACTCTAAATAAGAGGAGGCATCGAGACAAATGCACGCTGCTGTTCAGATGCAGGCAGCCATAGATCACAGTGCTTGTGGCTGTTTTATCTAGTGTGTTATTATATTAAACTAAATCAAAGGCATACACACAAGTAAGCCCTCGTGTAATGAAATGCCAGCCTGTGTATCAGCTTTAATGGTATTTGGCGTTCGTTCGTCAGCTAGCGAATTGGTGCGAAAGCGTGTGTTTTTCTAAATCGGTATCTGAAGATGGCCTATTTCAAGAGAAGCACAAGACACTACTCTCTAAATATTTTCTTTTCCCTCAAGATCCTGTCTGAACACAACTTGTGAATGTCATTACAAACACTCCGTCTACACAGTATTAAAATATCTCTCCCTCTCTCAGGCTTTCTTCCTGATTCATGCCGGAGTATACAAAGACAAGAACTTTCTCCGAAATAATGAGCCACTATAAATTTAAAGTCTCTCCATAAACTTGTGAGGAAAAAGGAAATAACTACCTAAAAAAAAAAAGCGCGAGGGCTGCACAAAGCACTCAAGATGGCAACATGTCCGCAATTTGAGCGTCGCAGGGTATGGGTGTGATTTACAAACCCATTTGGCTGTACTTTACGACGGCGATTGATTTTATATTTTGACAGGATTCTGCCATTGATCGGGAAATTGAAATCGCAGAAAATGTGAGACGCGCTTTAATGAATTGTAACTACAATCCACCGAGATGTCGCTGATGTACAGATGCTTCGGAGTTATGCAATTATAATAGTTAAATGCATAATCATTGTACTGCTGGATAATGGAGAGCCCTGATTTAGTCTTTAGACTGCGTGCGTGTGTATGTGTGTGCAAATGTCTTCTGATGGCTTGTTTTCTCAGCAGTCGCACAAAAGATCCATTGCTCTGAGCGTGCAGACATGGGGTGGCCATGGCAACACAGCCATTAAAGACCCATTGAAGAAAATGCCACTAAGTATGAGAAAACACATAAGCACACACACGGCAGCCACCCGAGCATTTAGAGGAAATAATACACTTCAAAAGCTTGTGTGTACGTAGTTCACACATACACACAAGCCTTAAAAGCATAAAATGCACTTTGAAAATCAGACGTGCACATACACAAACATACAACAGGTTTACATCCCCATTTAGTGGCCAGTGGAGTGAGTGAATGATAAAAAGCATGTTTGCGTGCGTGTGTGGGTGTGTGTGTGTGCGTGCACTCAAAGCACTCTCCTCCATTCCACTGCATCCGGCTCTTTCCATCCCACTGACTGTATCTTAGCATTTACTCTCTGGCTTTCATCTGGTCTGATCTCTGATGTGTGCGATGGAGTTATTGGAGGTGGATTGTGGTGGATTACACATGTGAAATAGACGACTCTTTTATCACAGAGATTTGTGTGATCTCATACATGAGTGCAAACATGTATGGAAACCCCCGGGATGTGTTACTGTATTGTACGTGTGTGTGCATGTAATGAAGGCTTGGCAGTGATTCTTTCTGTGCAGAGTTCATTGCTTTCAAAAAGTACGCTAACACAAATAGGCAGAGCACAGCTGTGCTTGAAATAGAAGAGCGGTCTTTAATAAAAGATGACAGAGGAACAGGCTCATCTACGTGTGTGTGGATACAATGGGGTTCATCTCTGACACCACTAGTGAAGTGCTTCTATTTTGCATTTTTGTAATTTAATACAGATTTATTTGGTACACTATAACAGTTTGCTTTCATGCAGCAGCACTGAAGCTGCATACATTCCACAAGTTTGTGTAAAACCTGATGATCATGTTCTCTAGCATGAGAATGATCCAAAGAGCATCATGTGCTTCAGTGGAAGCAGGGACATCTGACCATCTGTACAAATTACAAAAGAGCCACAAATGTACTTATCTTGATCTTAAATGTTTGTGATTCATTCATTTCTCAAAATATCTTTGTTTGCTTTTCAGCAGTTTTGGGTCAACATGAGAATGAGTAAATGATGACAGAATCATAACATGTCATAACATGCCATTTTATTGCAACTTTAGAATAAAAATAATTTAAAGGGATAGTTCACCCAAAAATGACAATTCTGTCATTAATTACTCACCCTCATGTTGTCCCAAACCCGTCAGGCCTTCGTTCATCTTCGGAACACAAATTAAGATATTTTTGATGAAATCTGAGAGCTCCCAGACCTTGCATAGACATCAATGTTGCAGGCCCAGAAACGTAGCAAGGACATCGGTAAAATAGTCCATGTGACATCAGCGGATCAACCGTAATTTTACGAAGCTACGAGAATACTTTTTGTGCACAAAGAAAACAAAAATAACGACTTCCGCTTCATGTAAACGACGCATGCTCATGGCGCTGCTGCTTACGTTAACATGCACATGCGTCGTTTACACGAAGCGGAAGCAAGCGTATGTGTCGTGATTAGGGGTGTGCGATATATATCGTCTGCGATAATATCGTAATTGTTGTTTTAGCGATGTGCAATTTGACATTATCGAGTATTTTGCAAAAACCATTCAAAACACCCCTACAACGTGCATGCATATATTACGTGAAGTCTAGTGCACGTGCGCATTTAGAGTGCGTTCTTTCACTGCATGATTCAGTTTATTAAAATACATTTAGAATGATGATTCAAGACATGGTGGCATAAAATATGGTATATATTTATACCACTTCATATAGTTAATCAGTTTCACACGAAGAGTGCCGTTTTTCTTCAAAAATTACCATGATTACAAATGTGATATTGATTTTTTTTTTACAACAGTTCAATATACAAGAAGTTAGTTTAAAGACTTACGTTTTAGACACCATATTTCCTGTTTTTGCGCTATTTCAACAACAAAAATCATTCAAAACACAGCCACAATGCTGTTTTGCATCTCTGAGCAACATGACATTGTTTCGTTCCTGAATGAATCAACCGTTTAAATGATTCGGTTCAATAGCAATGACTCACTTATTTACAGTGACTTGCTGCCACCTACTGGCAGTTTTAATTTCACATTTAAAGTGTCTTTTTTATTATTTAAATAATTTTAAATATCAGTATTCAATGTTTTATATCAAAACATTATTTATGCATTTGTAATTGGTTCTTCATTCATGTCCTGCATTAAACAGTGTGCAAATACATCTAAATGCCACTTCAGATGCAGCTACTGTGTTTACTCTGCATTGCAAAGATTAATTTTGTTGATACTGATTTCATTTGCTTGGTAACAGCCCAAGGGCCAGTTTTACTAAACAGGGCAAATTAGCGCGAGAGTGCAATTCCAAAACAGCACCAATGGGAGGGGAAATATCTGCGGGTGATTTACTAACAATGCGCAAATGAACTCTTTCCCTGCCAGCATTTTTGAAAAAAGTTTCCAGCCACTGCCAGCGATTTTGATGATTTTCACTAACATTTGATGGCCTCCAGTATATTTTTCTGTATGAATATTTGAATATGCAATACATCAAAATAAAGATCAGAGCCTCTACTTTTAAACAAAAAAAATCTGCTTTATTCTAGCTTAAAGCATATTTATCAACACTTGAATATAGGTAGGTTTCATAAAACTGCATAATTTTGAGCAAAAAGGTGAGAAAATCACATTTTTATCAAAAACTACATCTGGATAATATTCAGTAGATTATCAAAGCATAAATCCAGTAAATCGCTTCCATCAACACCACCAAAGCTTGCACAGACATATACCACTTCCTGGATCAACATTTTACTCTGTAACATTATGCAGTTTTCATTTATATGCTGTCTATTGCTGATGATCGCATTATTTTTCATATACATCTGTTTACATAAGAGATCGCTAATTTCTCCGTCCTGTTCATCTGTGTTTTTGTTCGGGAGGTTTTGTACTCGTTCAGAAGATGTGTAATAGCGCCCCCGAGTGTATAACAGTGAAAACATGAAAAGTCGGGAAAAACTCGTCTTTGGCGGGGAAGCGTTTTCTTCTAAAAGACGAGATAACTCGTTAATGGCGGGAAAGCATCGTAAGCCTAAATTGATCGTAGAACCAATTGTCACCAATAGAGCTACGATCAATTTAGGATTACGATGCTTTTGGGAACGCAGCCCAGGTGAGTAGATGAACGTCAGTGGACTTGAACTTGAAAAATGGCGTGTACTGACGTCTTTCCACGATTGAAACACGATACCTTCTGATGTTCATTCATGTTTATTTCGAACCATGTTTATTTAAGAGATTATCAGTTCACGTGCCGCTTGACCTAAGGCACTACAGGGATCTGTCACACTACATTACTGAGCCACAAAACAGTATTTTTTGTTTGAATTTCTTTAAAAATTCAGGTTCAGACAGACCTCGTTTCATACCAGAAGTAACCTGTTCTGTCTTTTCTGTCGACATGTCAGTTTTCTCTGCTCCGCAATGTACAGTATATTTCACTGCATGAGAACATGATGTGTGGAGTGAGAGCGGCATGGCTTGCAGAACATAGCGATAGTAACTAAGGGGGACGGGTCTTTGCGAAACCTCTTTTTTGGCAAATTCCTTTTACTATGGCAAAAAGTTGTTGCTATGGCATGTGTAATTTGAATACTAGGGGCCAGTTTAACTAAACAGGGCAAATTAGCGCGAAAGCGCAATTCCAAAACAACGCCGATGGGCGTGGAAATTTCTGCGGGTGATTTACTAACAACGCGATATACCAAATGCAGCGCAAATTAGCGTAGTCGCGAATAAACAATAAAGAAATAAATAAGCCACAGTACGTTGAAAAGAACCGGAGGCCAAAAAACGAAGGGTTGCAACAGTTTTGATAGAGCTGGTATTGCGTGACTCCTAGATGAGGGTTCAAAGTCGTCTTTTATTTCCTGAAGCAAATTAAAAATAAGATGGCTTGGAAAACGATATGTTCGGATAATGTGTTCTTCTGGTATTCAAAATAAATTAATACCTGTGGAAAAAATCCTCTCCCTTCAACCACGCACTCTCTGTTCTCTGCGTTGCCTCCTCCTAGCAACAATAATTGCAGCCATTTCAAGCGCAAAATAGTTTAAGACATGCTTTTTTTGGGCATCAAATAATGGCGCAAATGCCAGTAATTTGACGAGCGCAAACATCAGTAAAACGCGTTGCGTGATTAATTTTAATACTCTCCTCCCATAACTTTTGCGTCTGAAAAGCAAACTCCTACAAATGCATATTCAATAAGGTCAGGTGCAAAAATAACTGTTTCCACGCCTTTTCAGCACTAATTCGTCACTGCGTGTCTTTCGTAAAACCTGACAGTACAATTTTAACGCCAAAATACAGTTTGCGCTGGCGCAAGCTGTTAGTAAAACTGGCCTCAAATGTCTTATTATTCTAATTCACTGATTAAATGTAAGAATTTGACTCAAAAGATAATGGACACTTAAAAAATGGCTTTATAAAGGTAAAAATGCCCATAAAATATAAAATTCAATTTAAACTTATTGGAAAAGATTCATTTCTATCAGTATGAACTGACCACCACACAGAATATGAAGAATATTAAAAACATTATGAGTCAGCTGTCTTCGGCAGTCCTTAAGTTACCAGCACAATAACACACTCAGCAAAATATCGTCTAATTATCGTTATCGATAAAATCCCAGAAAATATCGAGATATTTTTTTTTGTCAATATCGCACACCTCTAGTCTTGATACTCTTTTCACAATGGTGGCGCGCCACAGCAGACGGGATGAGGAGGAGAAGAATTGTTGACTAAAGTCGTCTTTTTTTTTTCTGTGCACACAAAAAGTATTCTCATAGCTTTGAATTGAAAAATTAGAGTTGAATCACTGACGTCATATGGACTATTTTACAGATGTCCTTGCTACGTTTCTGGACCTGAAAACATTTCAGTTGTGCTGCTGTCTATTCAGGGTCTGTAAAGACATCCCTTTAAGAGAAACATGGCAACATTACCACATTAAAGCAAAAATATTTTTAGAATATTTTCAGCAGTTGTAATTACGATAAAAAGTTGCATTATGACATTAAAGTCATAACATAAAAAAGCAACATCAAAGGGGATATTCCTGTAAAACCATGGGGAGTGGAATTTCTCTAACATTTCTCTCATTACGAAATTAATTACTGGCAAAACAATGATACTATAATCGAGGGAGAAACACGATAATTTATAAAAACTCATTTTATTCTTAAAAATTATTCTTCAGTAGCATTTTACAATAAATTCTCACTTGTTAACATTAGTTAATGCATTAACTGACATGAACTAGAAGTAAATACAGTACAAATATTTTAACATAATTTATTAACCTTTGTTAATGTTATAAATAAGTGTCTATATTCATGTTAGTTCACAGAGCATTGATTAATGCTTGCATAAAACTTTTGATCTTAAAAATGAACTAGTAAATGTTGAGATTAATATTAGCTGAGATGAATAAATTCTGTAGAAGTATTATTCATTGTTAGTTCATGTTAAATAATGTATTTAACAAATGAAACCTTAGTGTTACTGTCATTTCTTCAAAATCCTAAAACTGTCTGAATCGCAGATTTTCTACAGTATATTGATTTTTGAACCCACTGTATATATATGTACTCTTTGTAGATGCGGATCTATGGGTGAAGAATGCATATCTATATGTAAAAAAACTCTGTAAACAAAGTTTCTGCCTTTCTCAAACACACACACACACACACACACACACACACACACAAACTCACCCACACATTCTATTTCATCTTTTTATATGAAGCACTGCTCTGTGTTGAGTTCCATACATGTTGAATAAACGAATAAATATTAACTGCATTCCTTTTTTTCTCTTTCGTTCTTTGTTTTGTTTCTTTGCTTAAAGGTCACAAATGCAATAGAGCTCCAAAATTGAGTCTATATAATTTTCTCAAAGGAAAAGTAGGAACAAAAAGACGCGGAGAGAATATCATCAGACCACAGAAAAAAGAAAGAAGTGAATTTTTAACTGTTTGAATATCTGAGCCTGTCGACAGTGGCTCCGGGACGCAGCGAGCACCTTTGAACCTTTGAAGCAGCTGTCATTGTGTAGTGCATACTCAAGGGAGCACATTTAAGCATACTTCAGTGTAAGGGAGAGTAACTGGGAGTGTGAGGGGGTGAAAGGCTGTGTGTGATTACTGCTTCTGATCACTCAAGTGTTCTTAATAAACCCGTCACTGTCTCTGCAGCACCAACACACCAGAAAGACTCTTTCTCATTTCCAGCAGGATGCGGACAGCAGTGTGCATGCTTGTGTGCTTGAGAATGTGACAGAGCAAAAGAAGGATTTATGGGAAAGTCTGTGTGCATAGGTAGCACCTGCCAGCTCAGCCTCCAGAGTAGCTACCAAAAAATTAAAAAAAACTTCCATACTGAGCACTAGAACACACACACTTCACATACACATAAGGGATGTAGCAGCCATTTTAAAAGTAGGGGAACACATCTGTCAGAAGGAATGGCCCGCACATACACAACAGACCTCAAATTTGAGAATCACGAGAGAAAACTAAAGCAGTGAGTGACTATTTAAATCAATTAAATCTGCATTTGCTAGACAGAGTTAAATAAATCAGCCACAGAGATCCATCCCTAAAGTCAACATGAAATTATTTTGCTTTCATACACATCTTGTTTTGTATGATTCATTAGTGTACAAAGGGGAAAAAACGTCTTCATAATCTTAAATGAAAATGTAATATTTCAGTCTGCCTTTTTTTTTCTGGTTGGCGTCACCAAGTCCTCTTATTTTTTAACCCTCCCTGCTGTCCAGAATATATTGTTTCACTTGAAAATATATCTCATTATGAGGATGTTGCAGGTATACTCAACCCAAAAATGAAAAATCTGTCATCATTTACTCACACTCATGTTGTCCCAAAACTGCTGAAATGCAAACAAAGATATTTTGAGTGTTTCTTTTTTGTCCATAAAATGGAAGTCAATGGATTCCGATGCTGTTTGTTTGCCAGTGTTATTCAAAATATCTTATATTATGTTCTGCAAAAGAAAAAAGTAATACAGGTTTAGAATGTGAGCATGAGGTTGAGTAAAGTATTATTATTATACATTTTTTTGGGTTGAGTATCCCTGTACTGCCTTTTCCAAACCAGCTGAAGACCATAAATAATAAAATATTAAAATAATAAACCAGAAACTGATATAAAAAGAGCATAATGTATTTAGCTCATGACAAGAAACCTGCTTAAATGAGCAATAAGAACCAGTCAAAACTGAACTAATATATCCTCACAAACAGGCATTATAACCTAAAGCTGAAGTGTGTAATTTTCTTGATGTTAAATGCTTTTTCCCATCCCAGCTTAATATGCAGAGAAACAACAAGTAAGCTATTTGTAAGATGATTCCCCAGAAATGTAAACAATGTGGTTCTGTAATGCAATTAAGCATGCATCTTCCATGAGCATCCCAACCTACCCCACACAGCAACAGTAGCTCAACCAATAGCCTGAGTTTTGGGATTGAAATGGATAAATTGAAATAAACCTGAAAAAAATAAAATATACATTTTAGATGACAAACTTAACTGAAAATTAGAAATGCTGCATTGGAAACTGAAAGAAATAAAATACACTGAAGTACTAAAACTACTAAAGCTAAAATTAAATTAAATTAAATTATAGCAAAATACAAATATGAAAAAAGTTAATTAATTAATTACAAAATTTAAACAAAAAAAGAAAAAAAAGAACACTGAAAATATAAAACAAAAGCTAAATCAAAATATTAATACTATATAAATAATACTAAAACAACACTGGTCAGAAACATGTTTGCAATGACAAATCAAAGTACCCCCCCCACACACACACACATACATACACATAAGCCATCTTATATTTTGATTCCTGAATTATTTTGCACCTTTTTGTCCTAAATATAACGGTGAGAGGAAAAAGCTGTCCTAACAGCACTCACCCTTCCTCTTACGTCCTGATCTTTCTCTCTGTTGCCATCACCCTTTCTCTCTCTTTCTCTCACCTGCCGCAGCAGATGCGTCTTTACTCGACTCCACTTTTGAGCGACTGGCCCTCCTATCTATTTTTAGGCCTTCATGCCCCCCCCCCCCCCCCCCCCCGTTCAACTCTCTCCCTACATTATTCCGTCAGATGCTTCTCCTTAGCCGCGGCCGATGAAACACCCCTGTGCACACGGGTATTAGAAGACACACACACACACACACACACACATACACACACCTTGCAGAGTTGAAGGGGAGGAAGGCACCTCTCTAGAACTCATCTGAGCTTTTTAGGAGCCAGGCTGAGGAGGGCTGAGATTAAAGGAAGAGTGGAGCGGAAAGACAGGTAATAGTTATTGAGAAGGTCTGGAAACAGAATGGAAGGGCTACATTAAGACAGTTTCTATGTTATCCTTCAGATGCAATCCTGGAGCCAAAGATTCATCTACAATCTCTGCAAGTGAGACTGGCTCTGTAATGTAGCACTAACTGGATGGCCAGTGTGATTTAAAATAATGTAAGTCACGCTGAATCAAAAGAAATATTGCCACGCAGAGACCACAGATGATTTCCAAATGGAAGAAAAGAGCAAAATAAACACATTGTAACACTCAGAACTCAACAATTACACTTTTATTGCAAATTTGTTAAAACAGGGGCAGCAAAAAACAGATTGTTGTGACTTGATATTCAGATGACAGAAAGATAAAACATTAACACCTGATCACCCACATTTACTGAACACATCAAAAAGTCCTATTCAATACTGGGCAAAATTTCCAATTTTAGAAATGAGCAACCTGAACAAGCCTGACATTAACAGTTTGAATAGCACATGGATAATATACAGACATTGGAGAAATAAGAAAACTGGTATTTAAATACAAAGTTCTGTCATGAAACTCTAGATGGCGCATTCTATTTTCATCATCATTCTGCTGATTGGATTCTTTTTGCATCAGCAGCCAATGAGCTCGCTTCTCAACATTCAAATACTTCGCTAGTGCTTGTGGTAGCAGTTGCAGCGCACTTCAGAAACCCTCCACCTTCCCCAGCTCCACCTGTATAGATCTGCTACAGGGTTATTTTGTGCATGTTATACATGTTATATGTACAGCAGCAGTATTTCCTACATGCTCACAGCAGCATGTCTGTGGATGTATTGGCAGTAGCAGGTCCCGGTCCTTGCTCTGTCATAGCAGCAGCAGCAGTGTATAGCAAATCTATTCCACCAAGACCAAACACATTAAAATTGCCAATTTATATTACCAAGCTAAGCTCTCCGAGAGTTGTCATGACAGAACTAGCAATGAGGGTGCAAATGTTTGAAATTTTGCCAAACCTTTAGATGCTCCTAGCCTGCAAGAACATGTGGCCTTTAAAAAGATCCCAACGTTAGAAATGAGCAACATGAACAAGCCTGACATTAACAATTTGAATAGCACATTTCAGCATGGATTGTTTTGTGAACCCATTACAATATAAATCCAGCTTTGCAACGGAACAAGTGGGTGCCAAATATATGACCGCAAGCTCACAGACTGTGAGTTAGGATTGTTGCTCTGTCTGAGTATGACTGATTTTGGTGCACAAACCTATGACTAACATTATAAGTGAACTACCAGGGAAATACAACAACAAAGATAAATTTAAAACATAACTTTAAGATCTCACATCATCATTGGGAAAACCATTCAGTGGAACTGAGATTAACACACAGTGATGTTTACTGTAGTGCCACAGGAAGGGAATGTGTGGCAGTGTGATGATGTTCAAATTTATGCAGATTTATGTAAATGTTCTCACATTCATGAGTCGTGACATTTTGGGCTTGTTTTGCACCATGTGGCTCTGAGTATAGAGGGAACGAAAGCCAATTTAGGCTTAATTCTAATTATGACTCATCTGCTTAGCTGAGCTGCTAGGGGGCACACTTACAATAACACAGAGCCGTAACCAAGTTGTGGCTTTCCAAACTGCAAGTCAAACTCAAGTATAAGGGCTCATGCCAAATAATTGGTTTTATGTGTCAAAAATAATCAAGCCAAATTCAAATTTCCTGTTGATTAAAATCTCTATCACCAGACCCATTGCTCATTTTAAAGATCAGGATATTTGACTGTAAATCATTCCGTTAAGCACTTAGGAGAGAATTTACTAACAAGGAATTGCTCCTGCAGATTGCGCTGTTTATTTGCACACATTGTACATGCCATTTTACTGGCCAAATTGTTAGAGAAATGATGTAAATCAAGTTATAAGCACCCACAGAAATCTGTGCTAAACAATTTGCATGGCAAATTAATTGAAAAATGTACACAAACATAACTTTTAAATGAATTTTTATTTACTTGCATTTGTCCATGGGCAGCAATTGTGGTATAAAAATATTGAGATTTTTCCAACTTTCGAAGAAAGGAGGCCTGTTTGTGCTGAAAAGTAAGTAAGCCACAGTAATATTTCTGCACATTTAATTTCTAGTTAAACTGGATTGGGAGTGCTTATGAATATATGAAACAGTGCATAGTAATTTACTGAATTGTTTTTGAAAAGTCATAAATAGAAAATATCAACAATCTCAACTTTGTAAGTTTTAATATACAGTATGTGCAAACAGTCAGTGAACAACTTGAGAAAACAAATAAATATGAGGTAAATTGACTTTGGCTTTAATTTTTGACTTGAGTTTGATTTACATCTTGTCAGTATAACTCAAATCTGACATCCAATTATCCTCTAAGCTTGTTCAGACAAAACAATTGCAATAGCAAAATTCACTGTGACTGTTGTTTGTTTGAGATTCCACTGTTTGAGAAGCATCACAGTTGGTTTTTGTCCTAGAAGCTTCTCTTTCCGCCACATTATTTCTCAGACTTACATCTACCAGTTTACCATAAATCAACATGAGCATTTATCTTATACTAACATATAGCATCATTTTGGTACATGCAAGCAGATGGTGGACAAAAGGGTGTGTGTGCTAATCTGTGGAGAAAACAGGTTGTATCCCAAGTGATGAAAGATCCATTTCATCACTTAAATAGTGTTTCTAAGATGACACAGTAAAAATAGCCAACAGTAAACAATATAGAGTGGCTTATGTGTTAGCATCTTTTATAGCTGCAACAAATTTATCTCTTTCTCTCTGCGCACCTGTTTTAAACACCATGCTTTCTATAATTGTACTTTTTCCTATTTTGTATGTAGTTTCTCTCTTTTTTCTTTAATCCCTTTTCTCACAGCTCTCTTGGCACTGACCCCTTTGCACAGTAAAGAGAAGAAAAAGAAAGAAAAATATGCAGAAACTGTGACAGAAAAAGGACTGATCACAAACAGAAGAGGTGGAGGAAAAAATAGGAATTATACTGGACATATAAGGTTTTAGAATAAAGTAGAGATACAAAAAAAAGTAAAAAGTTTTTTTTTTTCTAGGGTATAGTGAAATGCAAAAATGAATGTACAGAAATATTAAAACATCAGATTTGTGCATTAGGCCTTGCACTGTTAATGCAGCCTAAGAGATATGCTGCTGTCTAACAATATTAACAAGGCATAGAGAAAACCATTCACTGCCATATTTACTTAATTTAGAAATATTTAACTAATATTTGAGCTACATGGCATTGTTTTAATTTAATTTATTTATAGGTATTTTTTATCAGTGTTGGGGAAAGTTACTTTTAAAAGTAATGCATTACAATATTGCGTTACTCCTTAAAAACGTAACTAATTACGTTTTTATGGAAAGTAATGCGTTACATTACTTTTGCGTTACTTTTTAAATCTGGGATGGGCTTACTTGTTTGTTTTTACAAATGTAAAAGCCCTTTCACAAAAAAAGTGAAATGAATGAGCCTCAGGCTGAAGGAAATGTAAATTCATGTCTGTACAGTAGAGGGCGCAGCTCAAACAAATTGCATGAAGAATATGACGCAGGAGAAGAAAGTCCAACACTATTCAGCAATAGCGAAAATGAAAGACAAATGTGTAATTTTTGCTTAGTACGGTTGAACTGGATCATCGAATGTCAGTAGCAAAGACATTGGTTAATAAAATGGGATTAAATAAATAAATAATACTTATTTAACATATTTAATTATTGCAGGTTTGTATAATATTCTGAGTTTGCATTTGACTGTTTTTATTCATTTTGAGGAATACTGAATCTGTTTTTATACAGGTGAGATAAGTAAATACATGTTGATATTTAGTCTATAACTACAGTAAGCATCACGTTCACACAGTGCACACAAAGCCTCTGCACTTACTCCCGATATCTCTCAACATGGCAACACAAGAGCTGTCAGTCAATACATGAGGAAAAAAGTAACTGGAGTTCCTTATTTGAAAAAGTAACTCAGATGTATAAAATTAAAAAGTAATGTGTTACTTTACTAGTTACTTAAAAAAGTAATCGGACGTAACTTGCGTTACTTGCAATGCGTTACGTTATATTGATTTACCACTTTAGTAAATTAGTTGCTTTTAAATACAGTATTTGTATCATCATGAAATTTCACTGGTATTGGTATCAAATACTGAAACTTCATGACAACCATAGAAAAGACATAAAATGGCACAGTAGAATAGAAGTGAAGTGAGAAATGGATGAAACATCAAAAAATCCAACCTAATTGAATATGACAGATTTTCAAAAAAGTAAAGAGATTTGGATACCAAGCACAGAAAAAGTCTTTGCCTACAGCAAAAGACAAAAAAGACTGAGGAAAATAAGGCATGAAATGAGGACTTAATGAAAAGGTGGAGCCCTGCAGTGATGCCTCCATAGTAACAGGCTATTTTGATTTAAACCACACCTCTGAGCACTAGCTGCTGAGTCAATATGGCTGGCAGAATAATCACCAGTCCACGTTCTCTATTGCATTACTGAGGAAAAATCACTGGCTAAATCATCAGCGCATGAGGAAGGAGAGAGATATATGAGGGAGAGAGACGGAGGTGTACAGCGAGGGAAAACTCCAATGACAGGTGCTGACAGACAGCAGTAATGAATGAGAAATACAAATATGAGGAGAGATGCAAAACACAGAAAATAAATAACTTGTGGTCAAGTACCTTGGCCTTTAAATTATATGGGCTATTTTGGGCTGTGATCCTTGGTTAGTAATTAACATTATTATTAACATATTTCTGTCTCAGCAATTGTATTTTTGTGTGTGTTCTTTTTACCTTATATACTGTCTCTATACACACATTCACACAGTCACTGTTTCTGCTCTTGAGATTCAGCAAGAACCTTGAAATTCTCTCTCTTTGTCAAAAAAACGTTATGGTTATCTCAGATAAAGAGCAGAAAGACTACATCCCATCTGAAGACTTTAAAATAACAAGGCTGTAAACGGCTGATGTAATTCAACCTGTCTTCTTTTGGAAGAAGCCTGTCAATGAGACGATTTAAGCACTAACCTCTGCGAGGGTTTGGAGAGGATGGTTTCCAGAGGAACAGAGGATGTCAATTGGTCATAATTATCATCACCGCTAGAGAGGATAAACACCCACTTCTCAACATTTCACCCCACCTGTCATCTTAACCTAACCCCCCCGACCATTTGAAACCTCACACTCGGAGGAAGCGAGAGCGCTTTGAAGAGACCATTGAGAAACCCTTCAGGACAGAGTGGAAGAGCTCTGATCACGCGGTGTTTAAAACAGGGGCGAGAGAGATGTTCATGAAAGGAAATAAATAGCACCTCACGCTGAGGAGGAAAATGACTGCTGGGTCAAGCGGCTGCAGTTACCAGCAAATTGGAATAAATGTAATCAAATTATGTTTTATTTAATAAGTGAACTTGCATATGTCATGGAAGTGGTTTCCATAAGGAAGGCAGGGGGAATTACAAATCACAAATACACAGCAATGAGACAAAAAGGAGACCAAATGGAGATGTAATGTATGCTTAAGACAAGAATCATGGAAGTAGTTTCCCCAAGTAAGCGTTGGGGGAATCACAATTCAGCTCTTTTTAATATTGTGACTATTCTAGAAAACAATTAGACAAAATGGAGACTATTGCTTATGTTAAGAAAAGAATAATGTCTCATCTAGAGGTTTAAAAGAGAATCTCATAAGTCTCAAATCAAAATTTTCTGTCTGAAATTGTATGCAATCAAAAGTAAGAGATCTCAGTATGAACTGAAGACCGTATTATGATTAAGCCTGTACTGTCCACATTGATCTAATAACTTCCACTACAGTTCAAAAGTTTAGGGTCAGTAAGATTTACTGCATTTATTTAATTAAAAAATATATATATATTTTTAAAATGTCAAAACTTGAAAATAACAGTTTTCTATTTGAATATATTTTAAAATGTAACTTGTTCCTGTGATGCCAAAGAATTATCAATGTAGTAAACAGTTTGACTATTTTTGTTTAAACTATGCATTTTTGTCAGGATACTTTGATGAATACAAAATGTTCAAAAGGACAGAACTTATTTGTTACAATGTAAAAATCTTTACTGTCACTTTTGAAAAACGTAATGTATCCTTGCTGAATAAAAGTATTCATATCTGACCCTAAAATAGTGTAGTTTTAAATAGTGTCTTATTTTATATCATTACCTTAAAAAGGTATATGAATATTATTATAAGTAAAATCTGAGGCAAAGTTGATATTAAACACATCTGAGACCTTAGTTACCTCTCTAGAGCTATGAAAGAGACACCACTGAGCAGTACAATTTTTCTCAGTTAGTACTGAGTCTAGTTTGCTAAAATATTTTTGTCTTTCATTCTGTATATCGATTGACTCCATGGATATGAACATCACACACCTGCTGACATCACTTCTGAAAAGTGGCCAGGCTAGTTTTGCCCCCCATCTTGCATTACAAGAGGAACTAAATGCATAGCATGCATATTTAGGCCGACACAGCGCTATGCTTCACATTTAATTGAGTCGTGATTGTATCGACCTGGCTCCCATGGCTTCTGGTCTACCTGTGGATAACTGCGGGCCGTGACCTCCATGCTGCAATCTCTGTTGTTCCCACATAGCAAAATCTTCTGAATACAAGATGAAGGGATGGATCAAAAGAATGTGCACAGTAGGGAGTGAGAAAATGAAAAAAGGATCAAGAGAAAATGGGGAGGGGTCTTTTTTATTTCCTCTGGCGCCATATGTGCCATTGTCTCATCAAAACCTCATAAAGAATTACAGGGAACAGCTAATTAATTTAATGGCTTTACTTGCATCACTTGAAATACCCCCCAATGCACAAAAAGACAGTAAAAGTTTATGTCTAATAAAGTAAACATAATAACTGTCTCAGGAACAAAAGAGCAATATACTTAATGTTATTTCAATCAAATACCATAAAAGTCATGATAATTTCTTGTGTAATAATAATGACAAACACAAATCTGATATGTTCTGTAAATGAATTAGAAGCTATTGCTCAGTCAGTATTGCTCAAGACACAGCATTGCAGCTGTCCATGTCCTCTCCAGAGACACTATGACTCCAAGACTTTGTCGACTGCTCAAGTGCTCTCTTTAATTGACGAATTGATGAGGAAGAGATGAATTGGTTAGCTTTGAATGGAGGATCAATCATCAAAGATTGTCAACGATTAGGCTGTCACATTTGCAGGCACTAAACCAATACTGTATTTGTGAAACAAACAGTCATTTAACAACAGTGAAGTGCATACAATGGCCCCAAATTTTACATGCAGACACACTTAAAGGGGTCATATGATGCTTTTTTAAAGATCATTATTTTGTGTATTTGGTGTAACAGAATATGTTGACATGCTTTAATGTTCAAAAAACACATTATTTTTCAAATACTGTACATTATTGTAGGTCCTCTATGCCCCGCCTCTCTCAAACGCTTCGTTTTCTACAAAGTCCCTCCTTCCGACAAGCGCAGTCTGCTCTGATTGGCCAGCTGACCCAGTGCATTGTGATTGGCCGAACACCGCAAGCACTCGTCGGAAATGTAACGCCCCTTTCCATAATCGCGAGCTTCATTTTTCAAAATAAATGTAAAGACAGAGCCCGAAAGGGGAACAGAGTCGCGTGACAGACACAGTGATGAAGCTGGTATGTGTTTGCAGTACACAAGCCACGGTTAAGACAGCTGACTCCACTGTGATGTGACCCTGTCTCTCTCTC